>NC_088866.1:224484-524484 GCF_032884065.1 Artemia franciscana
ATCAAGAATATAATAAAAAAAATGCTAAGCAACAAATTGAGTTAATTGTGAAAGAATTTGTTTTATATAATTTCTTCTTAAATTTGCAGCAGTTTTTTTCGAGTAAATCATTCATTCCATGGGTAAGAGACTAGAGAGGCAGATAATTTTATTGTTGAGTACCGAGACACCACACGTGTAGCTTTCGGAATTAGGTATTTAGCCCCGGCTATTTGGAATGATATCCCAGCTGGCATTAGGGAGGCGGAACATATTGAGTCGTTTAAAGTAAAATTAAATAAACATTTATTGGGAGTGGGGAGTTAACTTTTTTTCTGATTATTGTTAGCCTTTTTTATGTATATTCTAGTATTAAGGAGAAATTGAGTGAGAGTACTTTGTCCTTCTTTAATATTTTTTTTTTAATTAATTAGGTTGAGAATTAGAAGATTGCAGCCGTCCAACATCAGGCTGCTTGAGCCTTCCTCCGACGGGTTGTGTGTATAAGTTTTTGTAATTTAGTAGTTAATAATAAAGAGTTCATTCTTATCCTGCCTCAACAAACAGCTTTGTTATAAAACTGCTATCATATGTCTTTATTGATATCTACTTTTTCCTCCTTATTGCCTTTTTTGATCGTTGTCTTAGAGTTTATCGTTTACTTTCATTATTATTCCATTTACTTTTATTAACTTACTTTTACTTTTATAAACCAATATTGCATTTACTTTTGAATTTATTTATTATTACATTTATCTTTACTTTTCGTTTTACTGTGCTGCAGGCCAGAGAACCTTATGAAGAATGAAAAAATTTTCTACATAAATATCTAAAAGGTTTAATAATTTGAATATCTGATTTGCCGCAAGTTTTTTAATCCGAGATTTTTTATGTCTTATGAACCTTCTTTTGAAAGAGTCAAATGAGAAACTTTTAGGGATGACTTCCCCAGATCGAAGAGCAAAGTAGTTAGAAGCTGTTCTTCAAATGCTCTGTTCTCAGGGTTCCAACCTCAAGATAATCGGATCAAGCAATGTGCCTTCGTATCTGTCTTGTTGGTTGGACAATGAGGAGCGGGGGATGTTATGAGAACGCTCTAGAGAAGAAAGTAAAATTTCGTTTCACTTTTAAATGTCTACTATGCCTTTTCTTAAAGCAACTAAGAGAGAGTTCTTCTGAGATGACCTCTGCTGGCAAGTCATTCCACATGTGTATGCAATAGCCATTCTTGGTCAACATAAAGAAGTATAATACTGAAGGAAAGCCTACGGAAAAAGTATCAGGTGGAACTCGCTATTGAGAGGGGCGCCGACTAAAAAATAAAATAAAAAAATACTACAACCTTACGTAAATAATACAGGAGTTTTTCTGGATCGAATGGATTTACTACATCCGCTGTGATCTGGTATTTCTAGGAACCTGTTTAATCTTTACCATTTCCTGCGTTTAATAATATACCTGTGAACAAATATTGGCATAGGCTTGTCTAGTTAAAAACGCCTTCCGTGATTGCCACAAGGGATTACACACTAGAAAATTTGGAGCCACAGCATCTGTAAACAGACGACAGAAAGTGCAGAGTTGCAGTCCAAACACCTTTGAGCAGTCCCAAGGTGAAGGCCAAGGGGAACAGAAGATACAACTGCAGATGGAAAACTAATTAAAAAAGTTTTAAGGTTCTTTATATATATATATATATATATATATATATATATATATCTTTATAAGTGAGCAATAATTGTGTATATATGTATGTTCTCGAAAACGGCTCCATATTTTCCCGGAAAAATTTTTATCTAGGGATATTTTCGCATACAAAAACGACCTGGAAAGGTCAGAAGTATGAGAAAAATTCGTCAAGAGCCTTAATTTTGGTTTTTGCAAATAACATCATATACTATGTTAGTACATCATATAAGCATTTCTTACGACATCATATAATTATGACATTATATGATATCATGCTTAGCATAAATAAGATTGTTGCGTTTTCAACACAAAAGTTATTTATATAATATAATGTCTTTTGGAAGGCCCCAAAAACAGAAATTTGCAGTTGCAGTTACTATAAATGAGGATTCTTTAGAACCAACACCTGAGCTATCAAACGTGATAAGATGTGAAATTTGACAACCTGGACCATCAATTGCGACAACACCAATTTTGAAAATGATAGGAATGATGATTGGGTTTGGGATTTTGACATGGATAAGGTCGTCAATGCCTAGCATACCTTTGTTAAAAAACAAAGATTCGGCAATACGTATTTCATAATGACGAAAGATAAGCTGAGGTAGAACAAACCAAACAAATAGAAAATGATAGCGATGATGATTGGGTTTTGGATTTTGACGTGCATAAGGTCATCAATACCTACCATACCTATGAAAATCAAACCTATGGACTAGATAAATCATTGGAAGAAAAAGAAAGCTTTTTCCCACCAGCTGAACAATTAAAAGAAACAGAGGTTCGGCGATATGTCTTTCATAATGATCCCCTAAAGTCTCACAACTTTCCTCAATTTACATAATTTTGATACGGACCTCCTATATTTTGCTTTTTAGAAAAATCCCATCTTCCACAAAATTCGATTCTGCGCCTGCCTAACAGGCCACTCTCCTCCAAATCTGACTTTCCAGGTTTCCCAAGTAGATAACGACTTATTTTTAAAAAAAAAGTTTATAACCAGTATACACATATAATTAAAATTTGACTTAAAACCACCATGATTTATACCAAAATTTGTACAAAAGCAGACAAGGAAATAAATAGTAAAAAAGGCCTAGGTAAATACAGCCAAGTTAATGAACTTTGAAAAGCTCGGGATTTTGGTCACCCGGTAATTCTTAAGAATGGGTGTGGTAACTCGGAAAAAGATTACCGTTACACAAACCCATATCGTGATACCGCTTTGCAAATCTTAACTAAGTCAGCATAAACTTTATATTCAAATTAGAAATGGCAGACTTGAAACATGCACAATAGATAAAGCCAATTGCAAAAGTCAAAGACCCTTTAACTTGTGCAATAACTGTGCCAGTACCCTAGTGTACAGAATAAAATAAGAAAAAAAAACGTTGCTTAAATATGTGCATAAATAACTAACATATATCAAAACTGGAAATGAACTCGAAGTTTATTGTAATGTTTTCTAAATAAGAAGACATCAGATCAAATTCAGTAATTATTTGGGTAATTTCTTATAAGTATAATAAACTCATAAGCTTGAGCTGTGCATGAAATTACTTAGAACCTAAAAAGAGTTGGTCTAAAAATACCACACTATTTGTGCATACGTATACATCTTTGCACCAGAAACAAAAGAAAATATCTAGTATTTTTAAAACAAGAAAAATTTGTAATGAGTTTCGAAAGTAAGAAAAAATTTGCAAATAAAGGTATTTGTCGTTTAATTCAAGGATTTAATTGGGATACAAAATGTAATATGCTAATAACTAGAACTATCCGGGACATTTATTATAATGTTTATTTGACAAATGCAGCCAACACGATCAGATGCAGTAAACATATAACTTTGACGTCCAGCCAAAATTTGGGAGGTTTTGTGTCGGACGTGATTTCCTTGCTCTTTTTACCACCCTGAATGCGTCGAAGTATTTTTTGAGAACAATAAATTCCTATGTAGTTACCCAAAAATCAGAAGACATTAGATGACTTAAGTTTTCACCAGCTTTGAATTAAGGCGAGGACCGAGGAGTCATTAAATTATGTATTATTTATAATAAATTATAAATAGTAAGTAATCAGTAAACATGTTCGGTCTCACTCCAAGTGGAAAAATGAAATAAAAAAGTACACCTACTCTTAAGATAACTTTACACCAATGGCTTCACTTCTTTCAAAAACCTTGCATATCAAGAGACACCAAACGTGAGAGAAGCGTGCCGTTTGTGGCGCAGAAGTGAAAGGTTTGGAATAAAGAAGCGCGGTGTTGCGGAAGCGTGCCACGTGCGGATGACCGAGTATCAATTCAATATGTGTATGAGGTTACAGAGGTTACAAGAGCGGTAAACCTCACGTTCTAAGATAACCTAGCTGGAATTGAACTCTTGAAGTTTATAATTGTTTTCCATTAAACCCCTCCAAATTAAAAGTGTTTAAGTGGGCTACATTATCGACAGTATGTATTTAGGGCCAGGACTGTAAAGTCAGTAAACTATCAACGTAGGCTTTCTCTCCAAGTCAGAGAATTTAGAAATTGTTGCTCATACCCTTGTGGTGACTTAATTCCGAGGGCTTGTTTACTTTCAAAGATCGTGTACGCCAAGGTCACCATAAGTGACACAAACTTGCCTCATATTAACTGGAACTATAATATAATACTGTTTTTTACAGTATATTAATATACTGTATTTGACCACCTAAACGAGTTTATAGTTTAAAATCCCCCCACTTTTCCTACTTTGCCATTATTACGAGCTTTATCACAGAACTTTTGTAATGGCGCTTTTAGTGAGTAACTTTTAAAAAGGTACTGCCCATTAAGCAAATATATTTTTACCAAAAAGCTTGATAATTTTATTATTTTTGAGTAGCAACAAATTCAAGAGATATATCTACTAAAGTTTGACTCATTGTCACAGTTCTAATTTTTAAAACAATAAAAAACTTTAGCGTAAAGAGCGGGGCGCTGAGGAGGGGACAACCCCTTTCATATACGGAATAATTTCTGTCCATTTTAAGTTCTAATGTCTCTCCTTACTTTCAGTAAAAAAAAAAAAAAAACTCGTTTTTATTTAATATACCTAATATTCAACTATTTAAATTCATATTGAAGAGAGGGCTAACGCTCTTTTCTGTATTGACATTCAAGCTAGTCTGTAAGCTACACGAGACATGAAATTGCTAACATGCTCTTATTTGAAACATTACTTCGCGGCAGCGAAAATCTGATAAGTTGCAGCGCCCTCAAGGGGTTATTCTTCAGAAGAGTTTACATCACGTGGCCGGAAATCAACGTGAATGAAGTATACCCTGCATGGAACAAGAAGGTACAGCGTGACTGAAGTGTGCCAACACCTTGCAAAACAAGTGGCACTCTGAGATGTACACCAGTGACAGAGCGTAAGTGTCCCCTTGGATGCATTAGCTTCTCTGTGGCAGGAATTTACGATGGTGTGAAGACCAAGTATTCCGAGTCTCGACGTATCGATGATGTATTCCGAGTCTTATTTCAGAAATTTTTGCTAACAAGATGGTTTAGAAATCGTTCCTTTTGTTATTTGTTTGCAGTCAGTCCATTTCTTCGCTACATCGAATCATGGTGTTTCAACGGGTGCTCAAATGGTTTTGACTAAATGATCAACAATTGGCTGGTTTTAGCTTAGATGTGATAGAACATGGCGTTTTCACAAGTGCTCCCGGTCGAAGGTAGAGAATTAGGGGATCGAGGCCGGCGCTAAGAGGAGCATTGGCCAAGCATGCAAAAAAGTAATTTTTTATTTGTATATATATATATATATAATTTAAAGTGCTATTTCATGACAGAAGCTTTTTTTTATATCAAACGTGGGAGGAACGGGCCCACTTGATTGGACACAGAAAGTTCAAGGGCCCTTAAGAGGCGAAAGAGACTGGAGGGGAACCAACCACCCGTTCATGCCCTTTTTTCTTGTCTGCCTCTCGTAGTCCCCTCTTCCAGACACCAGACAAAAATCTAAGACATGACTTTTGTTCTGAATAGTCGAAAAGTCCAATAAATATACTTCTAGGGATGGTATGACCCCCAAAACCCTTGAGATAAGGGCCGTAAATCATGGAAATTTCTAATTGTTTATAAATAGGTTTTATAGTGGAAGGCGGCACTATAGATATTGGGTAGCCAGTCGCTAAAAACTTTAAAATGATCGTTTTCTGGGTAAAAAGGATAATCAAATTTATTTTCGAAGACGGGAGGGGGGAGGTGTTGTAAAAACCCGGATACAGAAATGACACTATTTCCCTTGCCAGTTTAAAACTTACAGCCGTAAGTCCTTGGGCCACGAGGACATTATGTACAAGAAATAGTTCTGGAAACAGTCCTCAACCTAAAGAAATGGGGCTCAAAAGACCAAGAAGATTTTTCTTTAATCGGCTCAAGACTTGTATCCTTAGATTCTTGGGTCAAGGGGACCCCAATACAAATAGAAAATAAGTTTTGGTTTCCCCACAACGGGGCCCGACAAAAGACTCAAAAACTTTTTCGACGGTCACTCAATATGGCAGGGTTGATCGTAGAAAATGACGACAGATTTTGAAATGGGAAAGGGAGTGGAAATCAATAACAATAAAAAAAACTATGTGTACCTAGGCCATCGAAATATTACATCTGCAAAAGCTCGAGGACAGCTTGGGCGATGGAGTTGAAACTAACAGATATTCTTGGAGAGTATCTGCAATATCCCAGAAATGGCTAAGGGTACAAAGTTGGAAGAAGAAAAATGGTCATCAGGGATACTACCTGAAGACACGCCACAATAACATTATAACATACACGGTATGGCTAGTAATGGCTACTTCTTCCTCACCACGTATAATGGTAAAACAAAAATTAATTTGTCAGTACTAATTTTTGAATGTAATTAATTTTTTTCCTTACTTAAACAAGGAAGTGTTCACAATGTCATCTTTGTTGCTACAACTACATGAGGCAGATCGACAAACTGCCTTGAGTAGCACAAAAGTCAATGTTTGTTCAATATCAACTTATGCTAGATTTGACAGGAATTGAAGTTTGCTTCGGGAGCTGGATCTGACATTCGCTTAATTTAAAAAAATGTAAGAAATTGATTCAAATAATGAATGTAGGTGAGGTCTAAAGTGATATACTTATAATTTAGTTCGTATGTTCTTTTTACCTGTTGTGTTTCTTTCTGTGTATCTTGCTGTCTTTTTTCTCTTTGGTGTTGTATGAGTTCTTATTTACTGTAGATGTGAAATACCGGATCTCCGGCACAGTCGCTAATAACTTATTTATCTATATGCGAGTATTCGGTTCACTTCTGTATAAGAGTTGAATAATTCGTTTATTATTTAGTCGGACATTATATACCCGGAGAAATTACGATTTAAATGCATGAAACAAAATTGTGTAAAATTGTGTGTACAATAAAGGGATATGAAAAATCCTTTCTAGATATGTATCTAAAAGAAATTCCTTAACTAAAAAACCAACTTATTTTAGATAGACAAAATTTTCTAGAAAGACTTTAGTCTAGCCTAAAAAAAAATCAGAAAGACTTCTGTTTCAATCAGGAATAACGGCCGGATTTATATTGACGACGTCATTCGCTCGAAACAATCAGGCAGAACTTGACCCAAAGAAGGCGTACAAGTGGGCGTCAAGAAGAAGGGCAACACCTTTGAACTTGGAGTATGTCCTAAGACTAAATTATCATCAGTAGTCCTTAATTATCGTTATTATCTGCATCGTAAAATGGGGGATAACAACACAGTTAGTTCCTAAATCATTGAAATTCAAAAAAAGCTAGCAATGTAGTCAATTTTGCGCTTATAGCAACACAAACTGCCTATATTTTGCTTTATCTGATGTCTAGGGAATATTAATTACTATTTATAATATATTAGCTGTTGGGGTGGCGCTTCGCGCCATCCCAACATCTAGTTGGTTGGGGCGCTTCGCGCCCCCGCGCGCGTAAGTCGTTACGCGCCATATTAGTTACGTGCCATTGTAGTTGTGTCCTTATGTCCCACCTGTGAATATAGATAGATATATATATATGTTTGTAAAACTTGCGAATATACAACATTCTTCGCTGTCCCATTGCCTGTGCATATAAATAGATTGTCAGGTTTACCGACTCTTGAACATGCAACATATAATTATCCATGGGAAAAACAATCCGTATTCAGATCTATACTTCATTATTATAATGATTGCCCTTGAGCTTTGTTGATGGTGATTGCTAATCGAACATTCCCTGTGTCCCGGTCGCCATTTATATATCCCCCTGCCCCCCCCCGGCGTCCCCGTTGTAGCTGTGTCCCGGTCGTCATTTATATTCCCTGTGTCCCGGTGTCCCAGTCTGTAATTTCTCTTTGAGTGTCCTGGTCGTCATTTGTGTCCCGGTCTGTAATTTCGTCAGTCGACAAACATGACGTCAGTCGACAGACAAACAAACAACTTATTTTTATATATATAGATAGTCCTAAAACATCCCCTTAATGTGAAACATCCCCTGAATGCTATTATATTTACCGAAGCGTTTCCATCATCTCCATCAACTGCAACATTTTCATCACGATTGCCAACCGCTGACACGTAGACACTTTCATTTGGCGATATTTGTACTGTCTTCAGTAAAGGTGGATTCGTACTGCACAGAAAATCACAGCAAAGATAAAGAACTCGTTGGGATCTTGCGCAGTAAATAGCTTCGTTCTGTTAACAAAAGAAATTATATCTTTCCATTTTAATTCACTAAGAGCAAAGAAGATATAAATAAAACAGTAATATCATGAGAGGTGACATCTGCAGCCCAAAAAATTTGAATCACCTAAATGAAAATCAAAATAATTTTTTTATATATTAGATAGTTCCATTCCATGTGTGTCCGGTCCAATAGGCTTTCTGAACTACTTTGGATACAACAGAAAATCATAAGCGTGTCACCAAATTCGGTGATAAGTCATTGGGGGGGGGGGGGTCATCCAAAAATTAGCTAAAAATTTATGGCATCGAACAGCGTAAGAAGGTGCGGTTGTCTCAAGAAATTAAAAGATTGCTAATATTTGAATTTTGACGGATGAAAAGCGATGTCAAATTTGGCTATTAAATTTTACTTATTTCTTTTCACGAACATAACACTAACAAAAATTTCAGATTTGCATGTGTATCCGACCCAATAGTCTTTCTGAACTACTTTGGATACGACAGAAAAGAAAAAAAAACGTATCACCAAATTCGGCGACAAATCGCTGGTGTTCGCAACTCATTTCTCGTTGCAACTTACAGTCGGTAACTGTTTAATAGCCAAGACTTGTGGCAGGTTAATAATTAATTGGCGCCACTATATATAGCAAAAGTACAAAGAATCAACATATTATAAATAAACGAAATCAAAAATCTAAACTATCAAAAACTTTGGTCAACTAAACAAGTTGCCAACCTTGCTTACGTAGCTTGCGCGTGGTAAGTGTCGTCAGGTACAAGCTTGGAGCCCTTTGAGGGTTGCTGCCATCTTACAGAGGATTAGTAAAGGCTGTTAGTCACTACTTATTTACAAGGGAAAGTGGTCTCTTGTAGATTTTTTCTCTGTAGTATGTGCTAGCCATCCCTAAAGCCGATAATTAATAAATAACAATAGTGGTATGTATTTGACTTATCGACGGCATCATATATAAAAGAAAGGAAAATATAATTAACATATTACAACTAAACAATATAAAAAAGCTCTAAAGTATCAAAAAATCTCTAAAGTATCAAAAACTTCCGTCAACTTCCGCCCTATGCAACAAAAAAGTAAACAGAATTAACGTATCATAAATAAATACAACAAAAAGTTCTAATTATCAAAAAACCTTAGGTCAGCTACAAAAGAGTTGGGAACCCTGCTTGAACTGCTTGCGCAAGGTCACTAGGCACCAGCTTTAGACCCTTTGAGGGTTACTGCAATCTTTACTGAGGACGAGTACAATGTATTTAGTTACTACTTATTTATAAGGCTAATTCGTCTCTTATAATTAAATGCCAAGATTAGTGGCATGTCATTAATTAATTGATATCACTGTGCGAAAAAAAAAACAGAATCAAAGAGTTCTACATAAATAAACAAAATCGGAATGGTTTATAAAGCAAATAACTGTTAATAAAAAGAAATAAATCAATATTAAACCACTCAAATGCATAATCATAAAATAAATTAAAAATATAATATAAAACTGTTAAAAATAAAATAAACTAAAAGAAAAAAACTAATTCTTTTACTTAAACAAAATATATAATTAATTTTAATACAACTAAATAAGAAAAAACAAAGATGTACATAAAGAAATAGAGGTAAAAGAGGTGACAGCGAGTTAAACTGATATCAATGACCGCTGGTCAGTTACCTCTCTCTATTGGCAAAAACTTGTATATATCATGTAACATGGGAAATACTATCACCTCCTTGTTAATTATATAGCGATTCATCAGCAGTTTCAGTTTCAGCAAACTGAGAAGATGGGTATTACAGAAAGTTGAAACATCAGATATTTTGATCACAACGCACAAAAAAGCATTAAAAATCAATTAATAAGTTCAAGTTAAAATCCTTTTATAGGTTAGAACCATTTTGGCCAAGGTCATCAAAAAGATTCTTTTTTTTAATAATGATTTTTCAAAAACGTTCAATTGAGTTTTTTTTGTCTTGCCTGAAAACAACGATTTTCTTAGATTTTTCATTTCGTTGCTTCAATATTATGAAGTGTTTAGGGGAGTGCAACATTTTGGTCAATGTTGTCACGTCGAACGGTAGAAATGTAGCAACACTTCACGTTCGTAAAAATTCAAACATTAAGGGTGTGTTGACTACCAAAGACACCCTCAAAGGAAAGCTATACCTTCTAAAGCTTTTCGGTGCCAGATGTTTTTAGCTCTTTTTTTCTATGTTTTCAAACATGTTTACTGAATTAAATTTGGCATAGACTACTACCAAAAAACTGCATAGGGAGGTATTTGCATTATTCACATCACTATATATATATATATATATTTTATCGAAAACGGTCCAATAAGAGAGGTATACTTACTTTCGCAGTTTACCCGTGCCATTTAACCAAACACTTGGAAAACTATAGGTTCTTTGGCTATCTTAGTTCTATGACTACGGCTCCAAGTTTTTTCGGCAAAATTGGCATCCTGGAATATTCTATCTGAACGATCTAGATAGGTCAGAAGTCATAGAAAATTCGTTAAGAGCCTTATTTTTAGTAAAAAATTATGTGAGTGACATTATTTTTATATACATCAGTATTGCAATGACGTTCTCACACTTGTGTGGAAAAATTGAAGATTTTCATGTATGGAGAAGTTCATATTAAATTGCTTAAAGAGCAAAAAAACTGGCAATTGCAAAAATATTTGCCTATATTTTGACAAGAGATTACAACAATTGAAAAACCTTAAAAAAGATAACAAAAAGTTTGAAGCTTAGTAGAAATCATCAATTTAATTTTGGAGTTTTGATAAGCCCTGATTTTCGCCCTCATTTCCTCCCTCTTACATTTATTCTACTCTGATAGATCAAAAATCGGTAGCTAAATAAAACTCTTGAAAGCATCAAATGATAATATTGTAAATAGTCTGATCAGTTTTCAGTAAAATCAGATGGTAAACTAAAACATATAAAAAAGTGAAAAAACATTTTCGATTATATTCTTTATGGGAGGGGGGTGGCGCTGATCTCAGTGGAAGTTCTCCTTCTGCTGAGTGTATAAATGTATAAAGATTACCAAGATTATTGACTTCCATTAACGTTCAACTAACTGACTGTGGTTAATTTCCAAGTTGGGGATTATTTATTACTTCTAGTATAAAAGTAATTATGGTTAGATTAAAGGTTAAGATGATTAGATCACGCTTTACGGATGGTTGTTTGCCAAAAATCGTGCTTGTCGACGATCCCTCTGGGACTAATTAAAAGAGCAGAAAACCCTCGAATGGGGGAGGAAGCCACAAGAAAGGAGTCAGAGTAGATGAAGATGTGCCTGCACAGTTGGTTGGTCTGTTCTGGTGGATAGGTCCACCGCCGTTTTTAAGCAGCTTCGCGGGGATTCCACAGATGCCAGGAAATTTGTTGTTTTTTAGTTTCTTCACAGCATTTTGAATTTCTACCACTGAGAACGGCTTAATGTCAACATTAGCGTTCTTATTATAGATTAAAAGCTGAGGGATGACAGGAGTCACTACAGATGGAGAGAGGAGACGCATTAAGCAGAGATGAAAAGTGTTCATTCCACCTAGAAAGGCTGGAAACTATGTCTTCAAGGAGCATCCAGTCCGCATATGTTCGATACACATATTTACAGATATAGATTGACATTGGCAGTATTGGCATTTGAGCTGCATATTGATAGCTACACTAAATGACAAGTTGGTACTAGATTAAATAAAAAGTCTTACTATATCTTGCTCAGGTCGAATGAAGAAAGGGTCTTGAGATGCCCGCAATAAAGGTGGGAAACCAATCAGAAAGAGATCCTCGTGGAGAAACACAGATTTGCTACCTGAAATAAAATGAAAAATAAAGCTGAAACCTGTGTTCAGTTGCCCTTGGTTTGCAAAATATTCACACAAGACGACATGAGTATTATTCACTTGCTATGGCAAATTCGGTGCCAATCAGAATTTTTGTTTCTTTATCAACCCATTTATGTTTCCGGAGCAAGTTTTTGGGGTTCCCCATACCAGATCTCCCTCACTCCAATTCATAACTGAACCACCATCAGCTCAACCACGATAACTCGCCCACTAAACACCTCAACCACCTTGAACACAACTATCACATAAGTCAACTACTTTAAATAAACCACAAAACAACTCAATCACCACTCAACTCAACTACCACACCTCAACTACCACTTAAATCAGCTACCTTAAATTCAACTACCAACCAACTCAACCACCGCATGGCTCAAACACCATATAGCTTAACCACCATTAACTCAACCACCACATAACTCGGAATTGTTTCAATTTTTGTCTCGTGAGGAATTTTTAATATACTGTTTTAAAAAAGGAATAAAAAAAGAAACTTGGCAAGTGGTGTCATTTTTCTCAAGAGCTAAACGGGACTCAATGGGAAAAAAACTCGACTTCAGAGAGAAAACTGCGCCCCCTTCGTTGAAATTCTCTTCCCCATGAGAAGTTTCTCCATGGAAATATCCTCCCACGTACCCCCCCCCTCAGCTCTCCCCGCTAAAACAAAAAAATCCCCCTGAAAACGTCTGTACACTTCCCAGTAAGCATTACTATATGTAAACACAGGTCAAGTTTGTAAATTGCAGCCCCTCCCCACAGGGACTGCGGGGGAGTAAGTCGTCCCTAAAGACATAGTTATTAGATTTTTTGACTATGGTGAATAAAATGGCAATCTTAAAATTTTGATCCGGTGACTTTGGGAAAAAAATCCGATTTTTTTTGTCACTTAAAAAGGGCACTAGAAATTTTAGTTTCCGTTAGAATGAGCCCTCTTGCGACATTCTAGGACCACTTAGTCGATGCGATCATCCCTGAAAAAAAATCTGGCAAAAAATACGAAATTCCACATTTTTTTTGATAGGAGCTTAAAACTTGTACAAGAGGGTTCTCTGATACGCTGAACCTGATGGTGTGATTTTCGGTAAAATTGTATGACTTTTAGGGGGTGTTTCCCCCTATTTTCTAAAATGAGGCAAATCTCAGGCTCGTAACTTTCGATGGGCAAGACTAAACTTGATGAAACTTATATATTTAAAATCAGCATTAAAATGCAATTCTTTTGATGCAACTATCAGCATCAAAATTCCGTTTTTTAGAGTTTCGGTTAGTATTGAGCCGGGTCGCTCCTTACTATAGTTCGTTACCACAAACTGTTGACAGGTTGGTTAATTAGACTAAATCGTGCTTTTTGGCAGTTTTCCAGCGCTTTTTCTTCTTTACCACCAATGAACGTTTCCTAAGGTATTTGAAGCGGGCCAAACTGTTTATTTCGGTCTGCTTCCCTATTACTACTCTTGATTATTAGCTGTGCGGTAGTTGTTCAACTTCTCGCGCATTCAAA
Source organism: Artemia franciscana (assembly GCF_032884065.1). NCBI lineage: Eukaryota > Metazoa > Arthropoda > Branchiopoda > Anostraca > Artemiidae > Artemia > Artemia franciscana. Next base: position 238,230 of record NC_088866.1, read on the forward strand.
TACTGTTTTCTATATTATCGTGTATTTATTAACGAAATATACGTATAGATAAGACATAGATGTTATAAGGGATATTTCTATCGAAAAATCAATTTGTTTAAAAACAAAATTTGTAATAAATAATGTCAGCATTTATCAAACAGATGATCTTAGCCTATATAAACTCTGTCATATTGAGTCTTATGACATAAAATCAACATGAAAAAGAAAATAAATAAAGGTGTAATAATAAATACATAATCCTAATTATATGCAGGAAGTAAGTAAAATTGAAAATTTCTGGGACATTTTTTGAAGCTTAGAGGCCTCTAATAAAACTTGAAGGCAATGAGTTATGAAAACTAAGGACAATCAGTCACAAGTTGAGTAAGGAGCGGAAGTGAGGAGCAATACGGCTCAATAGCAACCGAAAGTCTAAAAGACAAAGTCTTTATAACATTAGATACAGCAAAAGAATCTGATTTTGACAGTTATTCAAAATGTATAAAATTCAAGATATTTAATGGTACTCATCTAAGTTAAGAGCATGAGAAAAGTTCCCAATTTTTTAAGAAGGGAGAAAACACCCCAAAAAATAAATTCAACATATCGGAAAACCCTATTATAGAGGTTTCAAGCTCTTATATATTAAATGTGAAATTTTGCATTTTTTTCAAAAGAAAGATCACCGATATGTTAAATTGTTTTTTTTGTTTTTTTTTTGTTTTTTTTTTTTCCAGGGATGATCCTATCGAACCAGTGATTTTAGAAGATCAGGAGAGGGCTCATTTGAACAAAATCGAAAGTTCTAATGCCCTTCTTAAGTGGCAAAACATATTAGAAGGCAGCTATCCCCCCTCCCATGCCTCTTTTCGCCCAAAGTCGTCTAATCAAAATTTTGAGATAACCATTTGTTTCAGCATAATCGAAACATCTAATGACTATGTCTTTGACGATGACTTATCCCCTTACAGCTCCCATGAAAAGGCCTGCAAGCTATGATATTTGCCCATTGTTTACATATACTATTGGTTAATGGGCAGTATACAATATTTTTCAGAATGAGTGATTTTAACTCACAACTCCTTGTCAAATGCTCTTTAGCTCTGCACAACCCATATTAGAAATGAACTGATAAAATAAGATAGGAAACCTTCATTTATTATCACTGAAACTTTTCTACATGTTTCTAAAAATTCCGTGTTACATTTTGCAGTTAAATAGGGAGAAAGAAAAAAACGAAAATAAGAAAGAATAAGAGTTAAGAGCTCATATGGCACTTGTGACGAGGCAAGAAGAGCTAAGACCCAAGAGCTCATATGGTATGAGCTCTAACAAAATTCTAGGAATCAATAGATTGATTTAAAAGGAAAATCAGAGGCTTAATGCCGGTCAGGATTTAAAATAAGAGCTCTGAGTCACGATGTCCTTCTAAATATTAAAATTCATTAAGATCCGATCACCCACTCGTAAGTTATAAATATCTGATTTTTTCTAATTTTTCCTCTCCTTTTAGCCCCTTCAGATTGTCAAATCTGGGAAAACGACTAAGTCAATTTGTGCAGCTCCCTGACACGCCTACCAATTCTCATCGTCCTAGCACGTCCAGAAGCACCAAACTCGCCAAATCACTCAACCCCTCCCCCCAACTCCCCCAAAGAGATCGAATCCAGTACGGTTACATCAATCACGTATCAAGGACATTTGCTTATTCTATCCACCAAGCTTCATCCCGGTTCCTCCACCCCAAGCGTTTTCCAAGATTTCCCCCTCCAACTCCCCCAATATCAACAGATCTGGTCGGAATTTGAAATAAGAGCTCTGAGACATGAATTCCTTCAAAATATCAAATTTCATTAAGATCCGGTCACCCGTTCTTAAGTTAAAAATACCTCAATTTTTCTAATTTTTCCAAATTAACACCCCCCAGCTCCTCCAAAGAGAACGGATCCATTCCAATTGTTTCAATCACGTATCTAGAACTTGTGCTTATTCTTCCCATCAAGTTTCATCCCGATCTCTCCACTCTAAGCGTTTTCCAAGATTTCTGTTTCCCTCCTCCAACACCCTATGTCCCCGGATCTAATTCGAGTCAAAAATGGAGCGTCTGAGACATCAGATCCTTCTATATATATCATGTTTCATTAAGATTTGATCACCTATTCTTAAAATAAAAATACCCCAGTTTTCACGTTTTCCAAGAATTCCGAGGTCCTTCTAAATATGAAGTTTCATGAAAATCCGATCACTCCTTCGTAAGTTAAAAATACGTCATTTTTTTCAAATTTTTCAGAATTAACCCTCCCTCAACCCAATAGAGCGGATCCGTTCTAATTATGTCAATCACGTATCTAAGACTTCCGCTTATTTTTCCCACCAAGTTTCATCCGGATCCTTCCAATCCAAGCGTTTTCCTTGATTTTAGGTTCCCCTCCCAAACTCCCCCCAATGTTACCAGATCCGGTCGGGATTTAAAATAAGAGCTTTGAGACACGATATCCTTCTAAATATCAAATTTCATTGAGATCCGATCACCCGTGTGTAAGTTAAAAATACCTCATTTTTTCTAATTTTTCAGAATTATTCCCCCCCAACTAGCCCAAAGAGAGTGAATCCGTTCCGGTTATGTCAATGATGTATCTAGGACTTTTGCTTATTTTTCTCACCAAGTTTCATCCCGATCCCTCCACTCTAAGTGTTTTCCAAGATTTTAGGTTTCCCCCTCCAAACTCCCCCGAATGTCACCAGATCCGGTCGGAATTTAAAGTAACACCTATGAGACACGATATATTTCCAAATATCAAATTTCATTAAGATCTGATCAACCGTTCGTAAGTTAAAAATACTTCATTTTTCTATTTTTTCCAAATTAACAGGCCCCATCCCCCCCCCCAGATGGTCAAATCAGGATAATGACTATTTCTAGTTTAATCTGGTCCGGTCCCTGATACGCCTGCCGAATTTTATCGTCCTAGCTTACCTGGAAGTGCCTTAAGTAGCAAAACCGGGACCGACAGACCGACAGACCGACAAACCGACAGAATTTGCGATTGCTATATGTCAATTGGCTAATACCAAGTCCCATAAAAAAAGGACAGAGAAGAGGGAAAAGGGAGAGAGAAAGGGCTGACTGACCGTATTTCAAACAGTAGGTTGTACGAAAAGTGTGGTTCAATCCCGCTTTCTGGGGCTATAATGAAAGAAATGTTGAGATGGCTAGGCAACGTTCTACGGATGAAGGATGACAGATTACCGAAGATTGTCCTTTTTGGCCAACCGTCTGGGGCTACACGGAAAGCAGGTCGTCCTTGTCTGGGTTGAGAGAATGTCATAAATAAAGATTTAAAGGAAATGGGAACTTCCTGGGAGGGTGTAAAGAGGGAGGCTTTAAATAGATTAGGAGGAGGAAGCGTGCGTAGCTGTGTTGGCCTCAGGCGGCTTGGTGCTGCAGTGAGTTATTAGTAGTAGTAGTATATTTTATTAAATTGCGCAGCTTTTTTTTAGGCAATTCAAGAGTTTTACTAGAATTTCAATGAACGTTTGCAAAAATTTAACAATTACAATTTTATTGATAGATACTGACTAATTAACATCCGGAATCCGGATGGTGTCCCATTTTTATTGCGGTATTAAATTACCACAGATGCTGTTAAGTTTTCAAAATTTATGGGTATCTTTACTTTTACCGTATCTCTATAAATAAGACATTTTCTATACAAATAAGGAGCATTTATAATAAAACAGGTAAAAAAGCGATGATTTGAAAAACCAGTTTCCAATGAGAACCATAGCGAGCTGAGGTACAGAGTCAGGTACGTACATAAATTTATGTTCAAAAACATTGGGGTGAGAAAGAGGAGGTGATGAAACTTTGAAAAAAAATACAAGAAAAAGAAAATTACAGCAAATCATATAGAAGATGTAAGAAATAACTGGAATGATTGTAATGATTAAAAGGCTCCTCCCCTTCCTTCTACTACTAACAACTCACCGCAGCAGCAAGTCATTTGAGGCCAACACAGCTACGCACGCTCCTCCTTTATCCCAGTCTATTCAAAGCCTCCCTCTTTAATCTCTCCCAGGAAATTGTCATTTCCTTCAAATCTTTCTTTATGACGTCCTCCCACCCCAGACGAGAGCGACCTGCATTCCGGTTAGCCCTAGACGGTTGGCCGAATCGGACAATATTCGGCAATCTGACATCCTTCTTCCGTAAAACGTGCCCTAGCCATCACAACCTTTCTTTCAATATGGCCCTAGAAAGTGGGATTGAACCCCATGTTTCGTACAGTCTTTCGTACTGTTTAAAATACGGTCAGTCAGCCGGGCATTCATAACAATCCTTAGGCTTTTCTCTGGAGAACATCTAGCAAATCTTCATCCGGTTTTCGGAGCGCCCATGCTTCAAAGCCATATTTGACCATTGTCATCACTGTAGATTCTAATATTCTAATCTTGGTTTGCAAAATTATCTTCATATTCTTCCAAACCTTTTGTTACCTGTAAAAAACACCCTGAGCCTTGGCTATTCTGCTTTTAACATCTTCGCTACTCCCACCGTCTTTACTAATAATAATACCAAGGTAAATAAAGCTGCCCGCCTGATTAATCTTTTCATTACCCAGCTTTAGTGACTTAGTTTTCTTAGCATTAATTTTCAAATCTATTCTAGCACCCTGGACTCGCAAAACCTCTTAAAGTTCATTTATTTTGCTCACACTTTCATCTAGGATGCTGAAATCATCACCATAATCTAAGTCCAGGAGAGTTTATCATCCCCATTTGATTCCGTGGTCTCCCATCGCCTTTCCTGTGCTCCTTAAGACAAAGTCCATCAAATACAGGGGGATAGACCACAACCCTACTTAACTCCTGATTGAATACGAAAACAGCTCCTAACCTCATTTCCTACCTTAACCGCAGCAGTGTTATTCTCACACATAGCACTAACCACTTTAATGTGTTTGTCTGGTATACCATACAAGAATAAGACCTTTGCTAAAGCTCTTCTCTCAGAAGAATCGAACGCTTGCTCATCATCTATAAAACTGAGGACCAAAGGTGTTTGAGAACTCAGGCACTTCTCAATTATTAACCTAAGAGTGGAAATTCGGTCGACACATCCTCTACCCTTTTTAAATCCGCACTGTTCTTCTCTTAAAACTTTGTCTACAGCATCTCTCAGTCTAAAAAGTATCATATTCCTAAGTAATTTGTTACCTATAGAGACCAGACCAATGCCTCGATAATTTCCACACTCACTCTTATCACTTTTCTTATACAGTGGTTTAATTAAGGTTTTCCTAAAATCGTTAAGCATTTCCCGTTTTCCAAAAATTAATTAAAAAGACCTTTGACACAAAGCAAGTTTGTCAAAAAAAAGTAAAGAGCTCCATTAAACCGAAAATGAGCTGAAATAAAGTCAAATAATCTTCCAAGCATAAAACTACCACAAATCACTATCAATAAATAATTGAAACTCAAAACGAACAGAAATTACAATAAACAGCAGAGTCAAACTCAAAACGAGAAAAAATTAACGTTAGTAGGGCTGATAACCCCCATGCCTTCTCGAGAGCAGAAAATAATTTGCGCTTTACTGAAAAAACAAAAAACGAATGACTTTGCATTGTCAGTTTAATTGACATATGCTTATATTTATCCCTCAAAGTTTTGATATTTTTTCATCTATGAAAGTAAAAAAAGTGGAAACGTTTAAAACATGTTGTGTTTTCAGTAAAGCGCAAATTATGTTCCGGTTTTGATAATGTATGGGGGTTATCAGCCCTACTAACGTTAATTTTGGCTCGTTTTGAGTTTTACTCGGCCATTTATTGTAATCTTTGTTCGTTTTCAGTTTCATTTAATTATTGATATGATTTGCGATAGTTTTACGCTTGGAAGATTATTTGACTTTATTTCCGCTCATTTTTGGCCTAATGGACCTCTTTACTTTTCTTTTAAAACTTGTTATGTGGAAAAAGTTTTTTAAATTAATTTCTCTTCGTTTTTAATTGGCATAGTCTTTTTTATGGAAAAAATAATATTTTGTACCCTTTCAGTTTTTTTTCCGTAAGAATCCATAGTATGGGTTGCTATTTATCTGTTGGAGACTCTTTTTCAAAAAACTTTTAATCCTGACAAACAGTGTTTTTGAATTTAATTTTATAACTCCTGAAATTGACCTGAAAAATAAAACAGTATCATTCCCGAAAGATTCTATCCATGCTCTTTGACGACCTGGATACAGTTGCACTCTTTTTATTTATTTAAATTGTAAGAGCAGAAGTAGTAAAAGTAGTATCCCAAAAAGTTTCAACTCAATACCCCTAGTCGTCCTCGATATATTGCTGAGGCGTCTTATTAGCAGACATAAACACAATGCCTTTTGATTTATTTTAAAGCAATATTTTGTTTAAAAGCATATTGGGCCAACTGCATGATTGTGGGGGTTGGCATACCCAAATATTCCTAAAGAAATATTCAAAAGACATTTTGAATCGAATTAGCTCCTTTAAAATTTCCAACGATAATTCTAGCTATTATAGAGTGGTGCTGCCTATGGGCTTATATGCCATTTTGAAAATCTGCATGCATACAGTTTTTTCGTCTAATTGAAACTCCTCCTAAACTTTCCCTAAAAATTTCACCTTTAGTGTCATTAGTTACAGTAACTGTAGTGGTATTATTAAAAGTATGCACATACTGCCTTCTGGCTAATTCACAATCCCCCACAACTTAGCTTTGGCAGTATTAGTAGCAGTATGCGCATAGCACCTTTGGTTTCTTCAACATCCCCTTCAACACATGCTGAAAGTTTCTGCTTAGTGCCATCAACCGTTCCTGAAGCATTTCTGATGTGTCCGCTTGACAACCTGTGTGGGCATAGTGTGTTTCGAATTAGTTCAATTTAGTGTGTATATATCCCAAATTTTTCACCTTAATATCCTTAGCTTTAATAGCAGTAGAAGTAGTATTAGCAGCAGAATTAATTGTAGTAGCTTTAGTGGCAGTAGTAGTAATTGAAGTAGTAAAATAGCAACCGTAAAAGGAGTATGAGTAGAAGCAGTAGCACTAGAATGAAAATATTTTCTTTTGGTTAGTTCAACATCCCTCACAACGAGCCCTGACAAAATCAATTTCACTCACCAAACTTTTCCCAAGATATTGATGTTACACCCTTACGACAACCTGCATACAGACGGCGTGTTGTGATTCAGTTTACCTCCCCCTGAAAATTCCTTAAAAATTTCACCTTCATACCCTTACGCATATTTGTAATAGTAGCGACAGTAGTATTATTGATATTACTAGTGATAATTTTAACATATTGCCTTTTGGTCAGTAGAACATCCCTCTCACCAAGTACTAGAAGGTTCAACTTAATGCAATTAGCCGTTGCTATGACATTGCTGATATGTCCTTTTGATAACCTGTATGTTATGAGGTTTTTCTCTCAGTGCTCTTAGCCTTACAAATAGCATAAATAGAAATAGTATAAATAGTAGTAGCAAACGCAACAGTAACAGTAGTATTAGCAGTAGTGTGCACATATTGCCTTATGGTGAGATGATCATCCCCTTTAAGCATTCTCTGAAAGTTCCAATTTAATACCCAAATCAATCCATGAGATCAGGAACAGCAAATGTCCATCTCCAAATTTCTATCAGATGCATTTCAGGAAAATACGAAGTGTGCGGGGGGTATCCACCCTCCGATCACTCTCAATCTTAGAAGAGGCACTAGAACTTCTGATTATCAATCCAATGAGCCCCCTCCAAAGCTTACACGATCACCCTTTTTCTATAGATCTTATATGCGCCCAGGGCGTAACTTGCAACCCTTGTCCTGAGGGCTGCGGGCGAGTTGTGATCCTTAACTACATAATTTCCGGACCTTTCAACTACGTTGAACAAAAAGGCTATCTCAAAATTTTGATTGAATGCGTTCGGAGGAATGGTGGGCATGAGAGGGGGGTTAGTTGTCCTCAAATCACTTTCGAATATTAGAAAGGGCATTAGCAGTTTCAATTCCCGATTGAATGAGCTCTTTCCGAAATTCCTACGAATACTGCTTCGATAAAAAGTGCCTTGGTCTAAGACCAAAAAAAATAATACATTTTGCCCACATTGCTCTTTACTTAGGCAGGGCTTTTGAACTGCCTATGATCATATTCATAATCTTCAGTGAATTATTGCTAACCTAAGAGCCACCATATTTAAGAAACTCATTTACCACACTATCAGCACCTGGAGCCTTATTATTTTTAAATCCTTTTAGTACTGTCGCTAATTCTTCCTCACAAAACAAATCTTCCTTCAGATCCAAGGTATCACAATCTTTTTTATTTTCATCTATATCTTTTCCTGCAACCATATCTCGGTTTATCACACTCTCAAAATGTTCAGCCCATCTCTCTTTAACACTAATTGTGGCCCCGTTCTTATCTTTAACTGGGACAGATCCAGACTGATTACTCTCTTTCAATTTATTAACATGCCCGTACAATATTTTACTATTATGCAGTATAGCTTCATCCTCTAGATCCTTGGTAATTTTATCGTGGCCTCCACACCTCCTTATTTCATATTTAAATTTTTCCCAGAGTCTTTACATTCCTTTGTTTTCATGTGATCTATCACTCAGATAATTCTTGTACAACCCCCTTCTTCTCTCTATTAGACATAAAACTTTTTCACTAATATTCCTAGCTGCAGTCCTAACTTTCTTCCCTAAAACACCATCAGCAACTTAACAAATAATTTTTCTAAATTATTCCAACCATCTTCCACATTGTCAAATTTTAAACTCTCAAGTTTAGCATTCAATTGTTCATGGAAAGTTTCCCTCAAATTTTCCTCCTGGAGTCTACCAGCATCATAACTTCCCGGGAGGTAGTTATCCTTCCCAATTTTCAGCTTTAAATTAACCCTAGATAATACTAGATGGTGATCTTTACTTTTAACCTCAATAACAGCACTTCTATATACCCTAGTACCTTTTACAGTTCCTGCCAGTCTTCGGTTTACTATAACGTAATGTCTTACCATCATGTGAATACCATGTTACCTTATAGGCCATTGTATGACCAAATACCGTATTGGTTATAACTAGATTGTTCGACCTACAAAATTACAAAAGTCTGTAGCCATTACTGTTTTCTTTTCCAACACCAAATTTTCCAAGGTTAGTATACCATCTATTCTTATTTCTACCAAACTGGGCATTAAAATCTCATAGTAAAAACACCAGATTTCTACCTGGGATCCTGTCTGTTTGCTCCTGTAACTATAAGTAAATTTCATCTATGTCACTAGTACTGAAGAAACACCAGAACACCAGAACTAGAAACACCAGATTTCTACCTGGGATCCTGTCTGTTTGCTCCTGTAACTATGAGTAAAATTCATCTATGTCACTAGTGTATCCGTCAGTCGGTTCTATAGGGGCATACTACTATAACTAATACCCTGAACTTATTAGTCATAAAATGAACATTTAGTATTCTATTATTAACACCTTCCCAGCCTAAGCAAGACTCAGCAGCTTGCTTATTTATTATGAGCCCTACTCCTTGTCTATGTGCCCCATCTTTCCTGCCAGAGTAAACAAATTCTATATCACTTAATTTCATGCTTCCTACCCCAGGGATATAGGTTTCTGAAACTCCTAATAAGTCCAGTTCGAATCATCTGCATTCGTCAGGTTATACGATAGTCATTTTTTAATGTCATAACATTCCAAGTTCTAATTTTCATGTTCTTTAAATCGTTTTGGCCTCAGAAAAAGCAATCATCCCAGATACCAGTTCAGGCCGGGGATCAACATATCTTCTTAAGTCTACATCGAAGCACATAAGCCGGCTTAGAATCGGACAGCAAGACGTCCCTGGGACCTCCAGTATGAATGGAGACTTTGCGCAATCCTGGGTCCATCTTGGTCACAACATAATTTTCAGCACTTGGCGATGCTCTTCTATCAACAAAAATCGAAATTCTGTACAGACAGTCTCAAGCCTATTGCCTCCGACTCATTATGTATCCATGCTTACAAATATTATGCTACTACGGGGAGGCAACCATAGTAGATAAATTAGCTAGGAAGAGGTTTTTCAACCCAATAACGCCCAACAAAACAGACAAAGCACAAAAGAATTATCCATTAATCAGAATCCCGTACGAATGCTGTTTCGTTTACTAGGCTATAATTTGCTCGAGTGGCACCGATCCTCAAAAGGGAATAGAGTTAACTGCAAGGTCCCCAGTCTTGTAGGTACCTGGAGAAGTTTAAGGCAGCCCTTTGCAGAGGCCATTGTCCATATATATGGATCTTACACCCTGCCGCAGTTGTCCTCCTATAGAGGATCCTCCCACGATAGTGTTCTGCGTCACCATGGATCTTAACCCATTACAGGGAGGAGGTTTTTTAACTCACGGGACCTGTGAGCACGCCGGTGGGCTCTGTTGAGTGTACATTTGAGGGGCCTTCTTCCTCCTTCACCTGTATTTATGGCCCCAGGCGAGGACCCCCCAGTTTCTATTATGGACCCCCAGGGACACTGTCTCCCTTGGTCCGTGCCTCCTATGGAGGTACACTACATATTTGTACGGTATTCCCAATATTGCCACCTGGGGACACGCTGAGTGGCCACACACCTATAAGATAGCGGTGGGATTTTTTGTTTTATTGAGATTCAATATGAGCAGTTTAACGTTAAAGTAGCGAAATTAATGTTCTTGAGTAGTGAAAGGAAATGTGATCTACCTGGACCACTATATACCATCTATTGCCACCAATGTTTACAAAAGGTCGATGCTTTCTTTTCCTTCCCCTGACGGACATGCCTGAAGACAATGGCTCATCACAACATCCTTCATATTATTTACGTTCACCAAGAAACTACGAGCCAGGACTCTTCTTCAAATAATTTTCAAAAAAAAACAAAAAACAAACAAAAGCTAAGAGCTCATATGGCTTGAGCTCTAGCAAATTTCTAAGAATCAATAGATTAATTTAAAAAGAAAATCAGAGGCTTAATGCCGGTCGGGATCTAAAAAAAGAGCTTTCAGACACGAGGTCCTTCTAAATATCAAAATTCATTAAGATCCGATCACCCACTCGTAAGTTAAAAATACCTCATTTTTTCTAATTTTTCCTCTCCTTCAACCCCCAGATGGTCGAATCGGGGAAAACAACTTTATCAAGTCAATTTATACAGGTCCCTGACTACGCCTACCAATTTTCATCGTCCTAGCACGTCCAGAAGCACCGAACTCGCCGAAGCACTGGACCCCCCCACTCCCCCAAAGAGAGCAGATCCAGTCCGGTTACGTCAATCACGTATTTATGACATTTGCTTATTCTACCCGTCAAGTTTCATCCCGATCTCTCCACTCTAAGAGTTTTCCAAGATTTCCGGTTCCCCCCCAACTCTCCCCAATGTCACAAGATCTGGTCGGGATTTAAAATAAGAGCTCTGAGATATGAGTTCCTTCGTAATATCTAATTTCATTAAGATCCGGTAACCCGTTCTTAAGTTAAAATACCTCAATTTTTCTAATTTTTCCGAATTAACTCCGCCTCCAACATCCCCAAAGAGAGCAGATTCAGTCCAGTTATGTCAATCAGGTATCTAGGACTTGTGTTTATTCTTCCAATCAAGTTTCATCCTGATCTCTCCATTCTAAGTGTTTTCCAAGATTTCCGCCCCTCCCCCCACCTAGCTCCCACCAATGACACTGGATCCGGTGGGAATTTAAAATAAGAGATCTGAGTTACGAGGTCCTTCTAAATATACAATATTATTAAGATCTGATCGCTCCTAATCGCTCCTAAGTTAAAAGTACCTCATTTTTTCTAATTTTTCAGAATTAACCCTTCCCTCAACTCTCCCAAAGAAAGCGGATCCATACCGGTTACGCCAATCACGTATCTAGGACTTATTTTTCCCACAAAGTTTCGTCCCGATCCCTCCACTCTAAGCGTTTTCCAAGATTTTAGGTTCCCCCTCCAACTCCCCCCAATGTGACCAGATCAGGTCGGGATTTAAAATAAGAGCTCTGAGACACAATATCCTTCTAAATATCAAATTTCATTAAGATCCAGTCACCCGTCCGTAAGTTAAAAATACCTCATTTTTTCTAAGTTTTCCGAATTAATCGTTAATATTGGTAAATACCAAGTGCCATAAAAAAAACGTTTTCCACTATCTTAAAATTGGTCCAACCACCGATCATCCGTTGAGATATGAAACCAGAGACCTACGCACGGGGAGAGTCTCCCCCTCACCTAAAAAACCAAATTTTTTCAAACTTCCGAATATTTCTTATTCAGACTATCAAAATATTTTTTTTTCATTGCCCCCACTCCCCCTGGAAAATTATTCCTACAGATATTTTCGCATGGAACTAATTCTAAACAAAAGTAATCCCAAGAAAACCATCCATAGCTCCAGATCTTAACAAAGTTACCTGACAAAAGTGAAAGCTACCAAGACTACCGACGAAGCATCTTTGTGGCCGGAAGTGCCGCGAACGTTACTATTTTTTTAAAAATAAGGAAAAACCCGACAATTCATATTATATATCTAAGAATTTTCCTATGAATATGGTAATACAAAAGCAAGGGAAATAATGAAAATTTAAAAGGTTATGCTATAATGTAGAACCAATCCTTACCAAGTAGCCAAACTTACCAAGTTTGGTAAGTTTACTTGCCAAGTAAGGTTCACTTACCAGGAAACGCCTGTTGATATATTTGGGCGTTTTTCTTAGCAGCCTCAGATTTCAATATTGTTGCTAACTTGGCGAGCTCTGTCCAAACATCTGTTTTTCTAGAAAAAAGAGAAAATTTCTAGAAAAACGTGCTAAAAATACAACTATAATATATAGAGGGAATCAAAAACTGCTTTAAGAACTTTAGGTGCCAAACAACTGCTATCTGTGCTTGCTAAAAAAAAAAGTATGCGTTTTCTATAAATTGAAAAGGCTTAAGATTAATATCTAGTAATCACAAGGATGAAAGCTAGGAGGGGGGGGGGGTCCCAAAGCCAGCCCCAACCAACAAAATCCAAGAATTATCGGCCCACAGCATATATATTACATGGGTTTTAAAACATATTCACATGAATAAGGGGAATGAGTTTAATTTTTACTCTTCCCCCTCAAAAAAAACCTTTTATATACTTATATGAAGGCTCTCAGTTAGTAAATTGGGCATATAGCACTTTTCGAGGTTCTCCCATCTACACAAAGACCCAGAGGCCTCCTCCATATTGGCTGATGCGTGATTATACACCAGTATATAATTTTATCAAGCCTCAAATCAGTCTGCCTAGTCATTGTTGCAGCAATAGTGGCAACCTAGTAAAGAGCGAACCACAGCCCATAGCAACCAAGAGTTAAAAAACGTGTTAAAAAAAAACTGCTTAGTGAAAAAAAAATTGCCATCTGACACTGATTCAGGAATGATACTATTATTTCGGTCCTTCTTAAAAGTAAAAGTGTATTGCGAAAAGAAATTTATGGTGATGTCAAAATAAAGTCTGAAACCACTCGAAAATGACGTGTAATCAAAATGAAAATCGTATCATTGGAATCAGCATAGTCGAAAACATCGTACTTGGAAATTACAATTTTCCACCTTGAACACTAAGGAAAATCACTTTTTTGCATGGGTAGCACAAATCTATCTCCCGTTTTTTTTGTTTTTTTTTTGTTTTTTTTTTCCAGGGCTAATGATTTACCAGAACATCGTAGAAGATGCTTAATGACTCATTCAAAAGCTATTTCTAATATCTATGTGCTTTTTATATATTGTACCATCTGCAAGTGCCATATGTCAATAAAAATGGCACCTTTTTGTGCCATTCCTCAAGGGGTGGGAATAGCAGGCTACCAGAACATCGTAAACAGATTTTTAATGGATCATATAAAAAAATTTTGCTTATAACGTTCTTACTAAAAATTATACCATCTACAATTTCCAAATGGCACTAAAAACGGCACTTTTGGTGACACGTCTTAAGTGGAAAAGCTGGGGCTACTAGAACTTTTTAGAATGATGTTTAATGGCTCATTTGAAAGCTATTGCTCATATTTATGTGATTTATATCAATTCTAGGTAGGTAGGTAGGTAGGTATGCGTTTATTTCATCAAATAAAAATTACTAAAATTGCACTTACAATCAATAATATACTGCTCAATTTAGGGACCTAAAATGTCCCTGTTCAGCAGCAAACTACAACAAATAAATGATAACTATTCATTCAAAATCAAAAAAAAAAAAAAAAAAAAAAAAAAAAAAAAAAAAAAAAAAAAAAAAAAAAAAAAAAAAAAAAAAAAAAAAGACGAAACACTATACAATCTAAAACAGCCATCTCTCATCATAAAAAAAGAAAAAAAAAAGGGATAAAAATTTAAACAATATAATTTATAATTTATTCAAAAAATAATTTTTTATTCTTACTTTAAACAACATAAGATTTTCAGAACACCTAACACTCTCTGGAATTGAGTTCCAATAACAACACCTACATGTTTAATCATAAACCCAGATCGCGCTGTATGCCTGATTTCACTAGTCAGCTGATCAGAGCTCCTAGTAGAATAATCGTGGTAATTTGAATTATATCGATAAAAACTTCTAAAATATTGAGGAGACAATCCATTTAAAACCTGGTATACAAAAATTGAAATCTGTTGAGATTTGATAAAATCAATATTCAAGATATCTAAATCTCTAAAACTATCTCTAGTACTACCACACTCAAGATACTCACCCAAACTTCTAATTGCCTTATTCTGCATAATCTGGACCCTTTTTACATGACTAGAAAAATTGCTTGCATACAATGAACAACCATACACTAAATAAGGATGGACAATTGAATAATAAATTGCTTTCAGGACATGTAGAGGAAAAAAATCATGAAATCTTCTTAAAATACCAACTCCGCGAGCCAATTTTGAAGATAAAACTTTGCAATGATGAATCCAACTAAAATTTACATCAAAATAAAATCCTAGATATCTACATTGAAAAACCTGACTGATGGAAACACCTTGTAAAAGAATACTATGACAGTTATTTACAACTTTACCAATACGACTAAATATCATATAATTAGTCTTCTCAGTATTCACTGCAAGAAAACTATGCTTTGTGAACTGAGATAAATTCTCCAAAGCTACATTAGTTATCTCTATAAGATCTTCGACAGATTCCCCAATCACTGTAAGCGCTGTGTCATCTGCGAATGATGTAACTACGGCACCAGGAATGTAAAAACGCATTGTATCCACGTATATAAGAAACAGTAAAGGTCCTAATACCGAACCTTGGGGCACTCCACAATTCACATTGAAGGGTTTCCCTACCACATCATCTATCATAACTTTGATGGACCTACCATGCAAGTAAGACCTAAACCAATTCAAACACTTCTCACGGACTCCCAAACAAGCTAGCCTACTTAATAAAAGATTAAAATCAACGGTATCAAATGCTTTTTTAAAATCTATGAACACAGTAAGAGGGATAAGATTCCTTTCTAGGGCACTATTAACGCACTCCATTAGATGGTATGCCGCATGAACAGTTGAATGTTTAGTTCTGAAACCGAACTGTGACTCACTTAATATTCCGAGCTTGTCTAAATATTCATACAGCTGTCGATGTACTATTTTCTCGTATATCTTTGAGAATAGTGGTAACAAGCTTATAGGTCGATAGTTCGTCATATCTTGCTTATTGCCTGATTTGAACAGTGGTAGGACCTTTGCTTGCTTAAGCGCTTCAGGGAATTGGCCGACTTCAAGTGACAGGTTAACGAGGTAGAGAAGACATGGTAGTAGATACACTGAAACTACTTTGAATGCTTTCAGATTCAAACCGTCAATACCAGCAACATTTGACTTTAAATTCTTCACAATTTTTGTTAATTCTTCAATTGACGCTTTTTCAAATTGAAATTTATGATGCTCACCTCGATTATCTTCAAAGAGCGTGTCACTTTTCGCTGGGTCTCCGTGAGAAGTGTCTTCCCTCATTCTACTTCCAATACCAGAGAAGAATTTACCAAACTCGTCAGCAATCTGCTGCTTATCAGTCAATGTAACACCCTCGACAGTGATAGCATTTATGAGGCCATAATGTTTACCTGTGCCTTTAATCACGCCGTTAATGGTCTGCCAAGTGCCCCGCATATCACCTTTTTGTTCATTAAATTTTTCGATGTAATATTTTTTTTTTTTGAACGTCTTAACTTATTCACTAAATTTCGTTGACGAATATATTCATTTTTACTTTCTTCAGATGAGTCATTTAAACTTTTAAAGAAGCAAGCGTTACGAGCATTTATAGCTTCAACAACTTCATCATCAATCCAGGGTTTTCGGGGGATATCTCGTTCTTTTTTCCTAGTAAGTTTCAAGGGACAAGCAGACTCAAATATCGGAGTAATTATCCCAAGAAAGTTGTTGAGGGCACGCGAGGGATCCGGTTCTTCATACACTTTCTCCCACGATATTACACTTATTTGTTCACGGAACTGATGTAAATTTGCCGGCCGAAGATCTCTTATAAGTTTACGCCTAGACTTTTCGCAAGTCGGGATCCGTTGCTTTATCGTACATGAAACAGGAAGATGATCAGATCCCGGATGGATCATGATATCACAATAAGAATCAGGAACTAAATTTGAAGGGAGAAACACATTATCAATAAGAGTAGCAGAATGTTCAGTTATTCTAGAAGGAAGGCGATTCATTGGAAAATAACCATGCGATAACATCAAGTTAAAAAACTCAAAATTATAGCTATTCAAACATAACAAATCAAAATTAAAATCACCCATGATTATGCATTCATTTTTTACAGACAGAAGTTTACATAAATAATCATCAAATAAATCAAGGAACTCAACCGAGGGAGTGCTAGGTGGCTTATAAACCAAACAAATTACTATCTTTTTATTCTCAACAAATACAATTTCCACAGAAAAAATTTCCACCTTCCCTTCAATCCAAAGGCATAAGTCATCCCTTTCTTCAAATTTTATTCCATTTTTCAACAAAAAAGACAAACCAAAAAAAGACAAATGGTATCTTTGTAATAAATATGGTCCAAAATCCATAACTGGAGGTTTGAAAGAAAACCTCTCGTATGCTCCTCCTCCAAACCCCTTAATAAGCTACACAATTATGGTCTTACAAATACCAAATAAAGCTTACGGCTTCATCGACTTAAAAAAAAATATGAACACCGAGTGGCTCGTGCGTCGTGCCACGTGTGATGGAAGTTTGCCACGGCAGTAAGTGGTTAGTGTGTTTCACAGATCGGCAGAGGTATTCCATGCCTTGTATAAAAATTGGGTCACCGCTTGTAGGGTCGCTATTCCAGCAAAATGTAAAGGGGCCAAATATTTGTTTAATGAAGAAACGAAAAAAAGAAATCCAGAGGGGAATATTGACCCCCTAAATGACAATCCTGACCCCTTAGTAAAACTAATTTGAAGAGACTATCATGTAGAAGCTTATAGATTTCTGCAGACACCCCTATTTATAAATATATAGAAGTTTACGCCCTCCTATATCGCCCTTCGGGGAGAAATTACATATTTTCATATTTTTGCAGTAAGGGGTTTGAAATCTAATAGGGCTCTCTGATATGCTAAATTTTATGTTGTAATTTCCATCAAGGTTGCTTAATCTCTTAGTAGATGTTTCCCCCCTTTCCCAAAAATCAGGCAAATTTTCTCAGGCGCGTAGCTCATAGTGGGTAACAGAAATTTAATTAGTTTTTTACATTTGGAAACACCGTAAATTCTTTTGATATGTATAATTCATTATCATCAGAACTTTTGTTTTTAAAGTTTCGTTTACTATTACTCCGAGTCACTCCTTACTTACAGTTCGATATCAGAACCATTTGATGAAAGTGCCGTCTATAGGTTTAGACAACAGGAACATCGAGTGCTATGAATAGGCAGACGTAAAGAGAATATGGGATATTCAGAAGGAATTTCCTAATATGATATGCTGAATTGTGATAGAGGTACGATTTATGTCACTATGGGTGAGTCAGCTAAAAATTTTAGTAGGTAATTACATAGAGGGGCAAACAACCACTTTTTGGACAGACCTTTATAAAGCAGAAAATCACTTTCTGTACAGACCTTCGTTAATATTGAAGAACAAAATGCTGAATGCTGAAAAATGCTGAAAAAACTTTCAAATATTTGCAAGAGTTGATCTTTCAGTTTATCCTGAATAGCCCAAGAGTCAGCAGTTGTTGGGAGGCTGAACAGCAATTGGCGAAAACCAAACATAAGCCTCCATACGAAAATGCGTATTTACAACGCTTCAGTCAGCACCGTGCTACTACATGGAGCAGAGACGTTGCCAGCCGCAAAACCTGTCCTCTAAGCCGTCGATGTCACGCAGACGAAACATCTTCGAAGACTCAAGGTTCTTCACCAATCAGACTCTCCAATCACGTACTTCAGAAGTTCCTCTCTTGACGCAGCTTGCCCTGCGCAGTGTTCGATGGTACGACCACCTCCTTCGCCTGCCAAATGGCGCTCAAGTACGTGTTGTGTTTGGCTTCGACCCCACCCTGCACAGATGGAAGCGCCCCAGAGGACCCCCCTACTTGGTGGAAAGACAAAGCTAGTGAACTCCTTGTCAAAGCCCACATCATTTGGAAGAAGTAGCGAGCCTGACAACCGATGGGTCAACACGGAGGCGCATGGTATCATCATTCTCTACATCGTCATGGCAAGTACATGGCTCAAATACGTTCAAGCACGATGCTATTTGAACGTATTTCAAGCATAACGTTCCGTTATCAAGAAATAAAGTTATTTCTATATGTGTAAATCAGTTAACGCGGCACTTCCAGAGATGAATTCTTCGTTGCCTCTCGGGTTCCATCCAATTAAAACAAACTGAGTTATATTGGAAATAGGCTTAGGCGATTAGATTAGGAATAGGCAAGCTTCAGCAGCTAAGCTCTCCGTCTCCTCATGTCATAGGAAATGGGAAACAATGGCATTCATTCACCAACATTTAGGGAGAGTGGAGGGAATGTATTCGCCATTATCTGGGGGGGGGGGGGGTAGTCAATTTTGCCTTTTTAACCTTTTCAACGAAAATAACAAGAGACATCTTTCAACCAAAACATCGCAAAAACGGTATTTTTCTAAATTCAGGGGGGGTTGAAAATCTAAGGGGCATAGACCTCCCCAAATGATGCCACTGGTAGGAGGTAGCGTGCCCGTGCCTGTTAATGTGTAAATTGAGAATTAGGACTAATTTAAAAGTGTTTTAAGTTTTTTGAATAAGGAATATCTAGGTAGAGTATATTGAGCTGAATAGGATTTTTTAAAGGCAATTACATAGCATCCTCTGTGAATATTGCTTTCTGGACCAACTTTCATTAATTTCATTTTCAAGATTTTACAAGTCTTTTTTTTTCTTTTTTTTCTCTCAGCAAAAGCGACTTTGGGCAAAACCCTAAATTGTAATGTAGGGCACTTTCTGGTCTCAAAGATCTCATTGTCAAGCATAAAAATCAACATAATTGTGAAACAAGTTTAAAACCCTCCTCACTTCATTAAAAATTTCACGAATTCCCAGAGTACTTCCGAAACAGAAAAATGAAAATTAAGATAAAAATACCGACAAGAAAATGCAACGGTACACTGCATTCTTGGGTTGTTTATTTGTTTCCTGTTTGCGGCCACTAACGTAACCTAAATACTTTATCGATACCCATGTAATCAGTGGGTACTTTGACCGTTTTTGTAGAAAACAAAGAGACCCTTGAGGAGTTCTTAAATCATTCCACTTTTTGTCCCGTTGCAATAATTGTTTGTCATTGCGCTGATCAGCAAAGGTTAATAGGCTAATAGATTTTAAGCCATTTGTTCAATAATAGCGATATTCATTATTCATGTTCTGATTGTTTGATTGTGACAACTCTTCATAATTGAATCAGCTTTTTATAAGATAGCTTTAGAGACGTAAAGATTTCATCTCGGGACAATGAACTCAATTAAAATTATTTTGTTTCAAAGGATGACCACTAAACTAATACTAATTATAACATCAAAGTAATCATGACAATAAAAGACTCAATTTGTTCTTAAAATTAGTTGCACCGTTTTGATATTATTTCGACATCAGAAACAATCGCTAAGTTTTCTTGCTAGGTTGTAATTAATTTTGTCTATGTTGTGAATTAGGAGGTGGAAGATTGGGCTGCAACCCCTGCTATTTCTACAACATCTTCCCCTTTTATCTGAACCGCTAGGGAAAACAGTAAAACTCAAGGCGTTACCCACTTTTAAACAATTATGAAAACCAAGTGGCTCGTGCGTCGTGTCACGTGTCATGGAAGTGTGCCACATATGACAGTAAGTGAGTAGTGTGTTTCACGGATCGTCAGAAGTGCCCCATGCCTTGTGCAAAAATTGGGTCACCCCTTGCAGAGGCACTATTTCAACAAAATGTAAAGGGGCTAAATATTTCTTAATGAAGAAACGAAAATAACGAAATCTAGAAGGGGCTAGTGCTCCCCTAAATGACAACCCTGACCTCTTAGTAAAACTATTTCAAGAGACTAACACGAAGAAGCTTATAGATTTCCGCAGACACCCTTATCTCAGTAAAACTGAGAGAGTTTTACTGCTGATGATGAATACTGTATATGTGTTCAAAATATCCAGTTAAAATTGTATATCTGTTCACTCTCGATTAAAAGGTTTCATCCCTATTTTGAACTGTTATACTTTCCTCATGGAAAGGCAGTATGGTCTTCGAAGTTATTTTACAAGTCAGAAAAGAATTTCAGGGGGGGTGTCCAGTCATTCAGAGGTTTTAAAAATAGCCACCAATCGCAAAAAAAAACAAAAACAAGTATAGTCAGTCAGTACTAGCAAAGGTTCCTTTACTAATTGTGAGATAAAATGTTACAGTCACAGTATTAATACTTAGGGTTACATGCCTTTGGATTTCATTCTGGAATATCGGGAGGGGATCAAATTCTGAATTCATTTGACAACTTCCTTAGAGTTTGGTGTAGAGCTTAGATATCAAAGCAATATCCGAATATCTTAAATGGCAGGAGTCATCCAATCAAGAAATTTATTACAGGGACAAGGGGACGCAGTTCATTATGGAAAGCAGGAGATAATGCGACAGTATGATGGGTACTTGTTAGTTATCCCGACCCCACCCAAGGAGTGAAGACAATCCTAATGGAATGTAACAAAATATGATGAAAATATAATACTTTATTAACAAAATAATAGAAACTACAAGAAAATTATGGAAAGCAGGCCATCCAGAACGCATTATGTTACATAGCTGACCCAATCACCTCTATATATTAAATATTCAACGAAGCTATACCTCCATCGTAGTTTTTCTCGATGAGACTAAGCTAATTATAACATACTGCAGACTGACAAACCGGTTTTTCTCAGATCATATCATAGATGAAGAACTAGAGGGTCGGGATATTTAACAAGTGCCGTATGAGGAATTGCGAACAAAACAGTCATTTTTCGGGGGAGGGGTACCCCTCTAGCCATTCACCTGTCTAAGGTCAATGATGTAAAATAACATTATAAAGTCATAATTTTTGGGAGTTAGATTTGCAAGGATGGACATTGGATTTGTTTCCTAGAGCATAAAATTCATATGGATCCGCCCAGGCATTAACGCATTAAAAGGGTCTTGAGTCCAGACCATTCCCAAGCTTTCCAGATTTTTATGACATTCACTATACTTACATTTTTCAAATAAAATAACAATTATCTTTCCTCGAATTTTGGGCAACTCCTCACTTCACAAGTTAGCTCCTGCATACGCAACTAGGTATCACTTTCTTGGGTACTTATGTATTATAGCGACTCCACTCAAACAGTTTGATCTGATCTATCTGCGTAAAACTGGTTTGTCTCTCTCAATTCGGAGACAATTAGCTTAGGCTCAGTGAGATAAAGTACTATATAGGTACATTCTAATTAAATATTTAATATGTAGAGTTGGTATTTTGATTAGGTTAGGTATTTGATATACCCCGTTTTGGGCTTTCCATAGTTCTTGGTTGTAGTTTCCATAATTTTGTTACTCAAGTATTATATTGACACTTGTCAATTAAATGGACCACACCCAAGAAGTGAAGTTAGATTAATCCTAATGAAATATACCATAACATGATGATAATATAGTACTTAACAAACAAAATTATGGAAACTATACGACAAAGAATTATGGAAAGAAGGCTACGCAAAACGCATTAAATTAAATACGTAACCTAACGCCTAACCACCTCTTTATATTAAATATTGAATATAAATGTGCATACATGGTAGTTTTTCTCACTTAAAATAAGCAAATCATAAACGATCCCAGAGAGGCAAAACCGGTTCTTATCAGATCTTACACAGCGTAATTCTTGAGTGTGTTCCGTTTGATTAACAAGTAGCATTATATTTTCATCATATTTAGTATATTTCATTAGGATTAACCTAACTTCACTTCTTCACTGAGGTCGCTGTAATATATAAGTACCCTTTCTTGAGATTCATATTCCGCCGTTTAAATAAAAAGGAACTGATTGCAAATTTCAAACAGAACATTCGTTTCCTTATAACAAGATGTGTTTTGTTTCGCAAATAAGGATAAAAAGAAGAAATAGAATAATAAAGGTATCGATGAAACAAACAAGCGAAAAATGTAAAAAACCATCTTCCCTCTCCAGTCATTCTGCATCTTCTTCTGCGTAAACAGACAAACTCCAAGTTCAAAGAATTGTGATATCACCAGTCAAAAAAGGAAAAAAAATATTCCCAAATAAAATTACTTCCGACAAAGACAAATACGTAGGTGTGTAACATCATCATGACCTGTGTATATTAAACCAGAGGTTGTATGAGAAGAAATAGACGAAAAAAAGAAGCTAATTCAGGAAGTCAAGTGACACCTGACAGACCATCATGATGCGGTAATACTTAGATATCAAACTATATTTGTCGTAGCTGAAATGCGAGCCCAGTCTTTACATAATGTTATCTTCGTTAAGCCAGAGGCGGTTTTAGGGGTGAGGTAGAGGCACTTTCCCAGGGCACAGAAATTTTAGGGGCAAAAAGTTTCAAATAAATTACCTAATGGTTACAATCATTTTCTATTTTTTTTTTTAATTAAGCAAATTAGTGGGTGCAGTTGGCAGTATGTATAAGCAAATTGAATCAAAAATTTTTCATTTTTTCGTATCTTCATCACCATTCCTAGCTAGATTAAATAGAAAAAACAAGTTTTTTAACTGCAAGTAAGGAGCGACATTAAAACTTTAAACAAACAGAAATTATTCCGTATACAAAAGGAGTCGTCCCCTCCTCAACGTCTCGCTCTTTACGCTAAAGTTTGACTCTTCCTCACAACTCTACTTTTTAAAACAATAAAAAAAACTTTAGCGTAAAGAGCGAGGCGTTTAAGAGGGGATAACTCCTTTCATATACGGAATAATTTCTATTTGTTTTAAGTTTTAATGTCGCTCCTTACTTGCAGTTAAAAAACTTATTTTTTTATTTAATTTCTGAACGTTTTTAAATTAATGCATGTTTTGATTTTGGCTCACCTCATAAGAATAATTAAAATGAAATTTGCATATATTTTTTTTGGCTAAATGTTTTTCTCATAGTTTTGATCGGACGATTTTGAAAAAAAAATGCAGTGGGGGAGGAGACCTAGTTGCACGCCTATCTTTTTTTAATTAAAAAGGTAACTAGAACTTTTTTTACGAACATTTTTATTAGTAATAAATATATGTAACTTACGAATTAACTTACGTAACGAAATTCTATATTAGAATATTTTTATTACATATATGAGGGGATTCTCCCTCTCGTCAATACCTCGCTCTTTACACTAAAGCTTCAATTTGGTCCCATTTCTTAAGGAATGACCCCTGAATCACAAAGGCCGTAGAATAAATAGTTCAAATTACTAAAAAATACTTTAGCGTAAAGAGTGAGATATTGTGGAGGAGGCAAACCCCCTTATATACGTAATAATTTCTGTTCGTTTTAGGTTCTAATACTACTCCTTACTTCCACCTGAAAATTTTTTATTTATTTATTTTCTTATTGTTTTTTTTTTTTATTGTTTAAGAAAATCCTGCGGCCGTTTGATGGAAATTTTCTTCCCTCACGATAAATTCCTCCATGGAAAGATCCTCCCACGAAACCCCCTCCCCCGACCCCCCTTTCACGTGAAAAAGTCCCCCTGAAAACATCTGCAAACGTCCAATAACCATTACTATATGTAAACAATGGTCAAAGTTTGTAACTTGCAGCCCCTCCCCCGGGGACTGTGGGGGATTAAATCGTTCCCAACGGCATAATTATTAGGTTTTTCGACTATGCTGAAAAAACGGCTATCTCATAATTTTGATCCAGTGACCTTGGAAAAAATGAGCGTGGGAGGGGGCCTAGGTGTCCTCCAATTTTTTGGTGTGTGTGTGTGTGTGAGAGAGAAAGAGAGAGAGAGAGAGAGAGAGAGAGAGAGAGAGAGAGAGAGAGAGAGAGAGAGAGAGAGAGAGAGAGAGAGAGAGAGAGAGAGAGAGAGAGAGAGAGAGAGAGAGAGAGAGAGAGAGAGAGAGAGAGAGAGAGAGAGAGAGAGAGAGAGAGGAGAGAGAGAGAGAGAGAGAGAGAGAGAGAGAGATATTTATATGTCGTAGGTAGGTAGAGGAAATAGTCGTAAATTTAATCTAAAACCTGGTGAGGGTTAGTTCTAATAAATATGTTGAAATTAAAAAGGTATAAAAATATTGATGCAAAAATTAGTAAGTTATAAAAATCACCCCGCAATAAAAAAAAAATAAGAAGCTGTTCACCGTGAATAAAAAAATATGATAATTAATATTTCCTGCATAATTTCCGGCTTTTGCATTTCTAACTGCTATAGTAAGTGAGTTAAGCTTTTTATTTAAAAAAAAAATCCAAAATTCTGATTTTTCGGTTACCAGTCACTTCCCGAAAACCACTTCCGTGTTCTGCACAAAAGTTCATATTTTTAATTACACAAACGTGTTTTTCAATCAAAATAGTAAAAACAATATTTTTCAATATTTGGAGGGGCAAAAACATGTTGCAAGCGAGAGAGTAAAAAATGTAGCCAGTGCTTTTAAATGGGACAATGTTGCTTACATTTTTTTTACATTCAACCATTTTGTCTTTGGAGAAGATCTTATAGAATTAGTAAAAATACCACAACCGTAAGTGGATTATATTTTTTCGTCAGTTGACTAAAGCTAATGTGCCTTCTAACATAGATGATGAACAGAGATAGAACTAACAATCGTCATACATATACGATCATTAATTATCTTAAGCCTACATGACGGAATCATAATTTTCCATATTTTAAATGTTCCATTCTTTTGTATCTCGTCTAGACTTTTTCTTTTTTTTTTGAGAAGGTACCAGCAAGGGTAGAGAGACAATAAATCATGATTAAAATGATTTGAAAACTAAGGATAAACATAAATATAATCATTGGTAATTTAAACCTATATGAAGCATTTTTTCTTTTTTTTTACATATTTCTACACGTTTTTTTTTTCAAGCAGTGACCTCCAATTCCTAAAAGAGTTAAACTATAGAATAATGCTCAAATAATCTGAAAACTGCGAAGGACATCAATAAAACTTAATATGGTAATTAGCTATTTGAACACTACGTGGCGCAATGATAGTTTTGTTTGTTTTAAAACATTATGTTTATCTCACTAATAAATTCTTTTTTTCAAGCAGTGGCCTCTGTTTTCTAAAGAAGGGTTAAGAAATCGCTTGAAAACTCCGAAGGACAGCAATAAAACTAAATTAAAACATTGATCATTCAAAGTCTGTGTGACGTATACCAATTTTTGCGATGTTTTCTTGATACTTCTAATTCAATTTTAACAAATTCTGTTTTTATTATCCCCCCCCCAAAAAAAAAAAAATCTGCGCACGTGCTTGATCCTGACTCAGTGTAAAAATGAGTCACAAATGTGTCAGGTGCAAAAAGTTATCCACTTTCCACCACCTGCTTTGCATCTCAGAGTGCCATTTCTGCCACACATTTCGCCAAGCGTAGTAGATTCCCTGTGAAGGCACTGATTAGCGATGTTTGGCAGACTTTAACCACTGTGGGCAGTCACCACTCGGTGAACGTGATTTTTTAAAGTCCCCACCGGCTTAGTGTAAGCATAAAGTCACCATTCTACATGACATGTCTATGGCTTATACACTTATTTATAAAATTGTTAACTTTCTCATATAAGGAACAAAACGAATTAACTATGTACTAAATTTCAGTTTTCTTAATTAATTTCGTTCAAAAGCGCCATCTATTTTAATAAGTCACTTAATCTAAATTTAAGACCTTGTAGTGTACTCTTTCTACCATTTATTACAGGACGGACGGGCTCAATTCTATTTGTAATAAGGGAGAGGCAACTTTCAGAAATCAAGTATACCAGGTGTTGACTGCCAAGCGTGGCGGAAATTTGCCAAACATGGCTAATCGGTGTCTTTGCAGGGACTCTACCAGGCTTGTCAAACTGTGTGGTAAACATGGCGCTCTGAGATGCATTACAAGCACCATCATATGCAAGAATGTTTAATTTTTTTTTTTTTAGTTTTCATCATAAAATCATCATAAAACTGTTGATGCAAAATAGCAGAATGCACAGTGCAAAAAGAGCTGGATTTTCCAGCTCTGTTTTTCCAGCATTTTTCCGGATTTTTCCATAAAGGAATGTTTTGAAACTTTGCAGTTGATAAGTACCCTCAAATTTCTAAAAAAGAATACAAAATGTAAAGATTAGTAGACCCCTAATGCAAAGTGTGAAGAAGATCAAATCTTCAGACAAATACAATCATAAATTATTTTAAGCCTGCATGACATAATTATAATTAGACATATTTTAAAATATTAGATTCATCTGTTTCAAGCTGTTTCAAGCTTCAAGCTCCTATATACAAAAATGTGGAATTTTGTATTTTTTGCCCAGAAAAGCACGGATGCGTGTTTATTTGTTTATTTTTTTCTTGTTTCTTTCTCCCAGGGGTGGTCGTATTGACCCAGTGGTCTTAGATTGTCATGAGAGGGCTTATTCAAACGGAAAGTAAAAGTTCTAGTGCCCTTTTCAAGTGATCGAAAAAATAGGACGCATATTGCCTCCTTCCACGCATATTTTTTCCCAAAGTCACCGAATCAAAATTCTGAGATAGCCATTTTATTCAACATAATCGGAAAAACTAAGAACTATGTCTTTGGGGAAGAATTACTTCCCCCCCCCCCCACAGTCCCCGTGGGAAAGGCTGCAAGTTATAAACTTTGGCCAGTGTTTATATAATTATAGCAATGGCTATTGGGAAATGTACAGACGTTTTCAAGGGAATTTTTTTGGATGGATAGAGGATGGGTTGAGGGGAGGGGGTTACGTGGGGGATCTTTCCATAGAGGAATGTGTCATGATGAAGAGAATTTCCATGAAGGGAAAGCAGGATTTTCAAGAATTATTTAAAAAACAATGAAAAAAATATGAAAATATTTTTTCAACTGAAAATAAGCAGCGGCATTAAAACTCAAAACGAACAGAAATTTTTACGCATATAGGGTTCACCTCCTCCTAATACCTCGCTCTTTGCGCTAAGGTATTTTTAGTAATTTTAACTATTTATTCTACGGTCTTTGTGATTCAGGGGTCATTCTTAAGGAATTAGAAAAAATTTAAGCTTTAGTGTAAAGAGGGAGGTATCGATGAGCGGGTAAACCCCTTCAGGTACGTAATAAAAACATACAAATACATAAGTTCGTTACGTAAGTTTAATTTGTAAGTTATTTTTATTTTTTACTAATTAAAACGTCGGTAGAAGAATAGAAGTTCTAGTTGCCTTTTTAAGTAACCAACAAATTGGAGGGCAACTAGCCCTCCTACCCCGCTCCTTTTTTCTCGTAATCGTCCGATCAAAGCTATGAGAAAGCCATTTAGCCCCCCCCCCCCCAAAAAAAAAATAATTATGTTCAGGGTGCCAAAATCAAAACACGTTTTAATTCAAAAACATTCAGAAATTAAAAAAAAAAAAACAAGTTTTCGAAGTGAAAGTAAGGAGCGACATTAAAACTTAAAACAATAATAAATTACTCCGTATATGAAAGGGGCTGTTTCCTCCTCAAAAACCCGCTCTTTACGCTAGATTTTTTTTTACTGTTTTAAAAGGTAGAGTTGAGAGAAAGTCAAACCTTACCGTAAAGAGCGGGGTGTGGAGGAGGGAACAGCCCCTTTCATATACGGAGTAATCTTTGTTCATTTTAAGTTTTAATGTAGCTCCTTACTTTCAGTTAAAAACTTGTTGTTTTTTTGTTTAATCTAGTTAGGAATGGTGATGAAGATACGAAAAAATGAAAAATTTTGGATTCAATTTGCATTTTATTTAATTACTTTTTTATTTTTCTTATTTAATTACTTACAAGTCCCCCACATGTCTTACCACTGGAACCAATTTGGTCTTACCATCAAATACACCGGAAACAAACAATAGGTACACCACCTAGCAAAAATTGCGACACCCTCATTGATGAAGATAATTATGAGATAACTGCCGATGGTTGCTAAAAACTCCCCTATATGTCTCAAAATTGGTATCGGCCTATTTTTGGTTTCAGTTGAAACCAAATGAAGCTGTCAACCCCTTTTGTCTACCAAAGTTCTACCGAAGTAAAGCAAGTTAAACTTAAACTGGTAAAACTTAAGTTAAAAATACCTTAATCTTCTAATTTTCTAAATTAACACCCCCTCCCCCCAACCCCACCAAAGGGAGCGGATTCAGTCCGGTGATGTCATTCACGTATCTAGGACTTGTGCTTATTCTTCCCACTAAGTTTCATCCCGATCTCTCCACTCTAAGCGTCTTCCAAGAGTTCCCGTTTCCCACTCCAACTCCCCCAATATCACCAGATACGGTCGGGATTTAAACTAAGATCTCTGAGACCTGAGGTACTTCTAAATATCAAATTTCACTAAGATCTGATTACCCGTTCGTAAGTTAAAAATACCTCATTTATTTCAATTTTTCGTCTCCCTCCGGCCCCCAAGATGGTCAAATCGAGAAAACAACTGTTATCAAGTCGATTTGTGCATGTCATTGACACGCCAACCAATTTTCATCGTCCTAGCATGGCCAGAAGCTCTGAACTCGCCAAAGCACTGAAAATCCTCCCCAACTCCCCCAAAGAGAGCAAAACGTTCAAATTATGTCAGTCACGTATCAAGAACTTGTGCTTATTCTTCCCATTAAGTTTCATCCCGATCTCTCCACTCTAAGCGTTTTCCAAGACTTCCGGTGTTCGAGATTTCTGTTTCCCCCTCAAACCCCCTATGCCCCTGGATCCAATTCAAATTGCAAATGGAGCATCGGAGATATAAGATTTTTCTATATATCAAGTTTCTTTAAGATCACCCATTCGTAAGATAAAGATACCTCAATTTCACATTTTTGAAGATTGCCGGTTTCCTTCCTCTAACTCCCCCCAATGTCACCGGATCTGGTCAGGTTTAAAATAAGAGTTCTGAAGCAAAAGATCCTTCAAATATCAAATTTCATACATATATATATATATATATATATATATATATATATATATATATATATATATATATATATATATATATATATATATATATATATATATATATATATATATATATAGAAAAGAGAAATCACCAATGCTACAGCACAAAAAAAAAAAAAAAGAAAAAAAAAAAAGAGACAGAAGGAGAAAAGGAAGACTGTTTTCCTAAATTAGTGATTAATATAGACCAGCATATATATATATATATATATATATATATATATATATATATATATATATATATATATATATATATATATATATATATATATATATATATATATATATATATATATATATATTTTTTTTTATTTGAGGGGGTAAGCTTTAAGCATGAATTTAATTAAAAATGTCAAACTAAAGTATCTTGAGTTGCTACAACCAACTTGACAATCATTGATAGCAAGTAAATGAATTTAAGCCTAATATTGCCGCGGCTAATGCCAGTAATGGTGGATAAGGTAAACCGAGGAGGATTATCAAATGCCAAAACACATCACCCTCATAATGTAGCGACCTAAAAACAAAACAAAAAACATCTTTTGCGGCCATACAAAACCTTTATCGACACAACGGACACGGAATCGCTCCAAGAATTTGTTTTTCTCTGATCAGTTCAAAACTTACAGCAGTAATCTTCGAGTCAAGGGGTCATTTAACAAAAGAGGTTTCGGGGCATCTCCCAATCCCTCTCCCTAAAAACTGGGACTTCAGATAGGCCCAAAATTTTTTTTCCAAATCGGTTCAAAACTTGAATCCTAAAGTTGTTAGGCCAAGTGGCCCTAAAACAGGTCTCCACAAAGGACCAGAAAACTCTTTTTGAGTGATCACTTAATATGAAAGGTTTGGTCATAGAAACTAGAGAGGGGACAAAATTTGATTGATTAGATGTTTTGGTTCGGGGAGGTTGGCTAAAAACCTCATTGAGAGCGAGTGAACAAATTTAAGTCAAAAGTTTCCCGTGGTTACTACCAATACTGGACAGCATAATAAGCCAAGAATTATTTTCAAATGGGAAAATACATCGAGATAATAAGTTCAACGAAATAAGACAAAATATTCTTTTTTCTCCAACCACTCAAAAACCATTCATCAAAACAAGTAAAAAGGAAAATTGTCCCTATTCAGTTTAAAACTTGCAGGTCCCTGAGCCAAGAAGAACCACAGGTAGAAAAATGACTGGGGTGGCGGTTCTCCCCGACGATGGGGCCCAAAAATGGCCGAAACCCTTATTTCATGGTCGAATCAAAACTTGTATCCTCAAATTGTTGGGCTAAGGAAACCCTGACACAAAAGGAAAAATCGAATAATATGTTAATTCCTGCAAAAACATGGCCCGATAAAGGACTGGAGCATATTTTTTCCCTGGTCACTTGGTATAGAAGAGGTGGCCGTAGAAATTTGGGAGGGGAATCATTCTATTGGTTTGAGAAGGTAGGCTATAAACATAAGTTTCAGCTAAAATGTCAAATAAAATTCTCTCGAGTTTCTACAACCAACTTGGCAATTATTGAGAGTAAGCGCACGAATTTAAGTCTAAATTTTCCACGGTTACTGCCAATAGTCAACAAGGTGAGCCAAGGATGATCATCAAATGCCAAAACGCATCATCCTCAAGTCAGTGACCTAAGACAAATATATTCTATCTTCTTCAACCGCGCAAAAAGCATTCATCAGCTCAAGGATGAGTTCACCCTTCTAGTGGATATAATTACTGTCTTTTAATTATCCCATTTGTTCCGCTTGATATTCTCTTTAGTATCGATAGTTAGGTTGTGGTAAACACAAGTTTTTTAATCCCTTTTTGTGATTGACTTGTCTGATTCAGACAAGAAAAACCGTTATGTAAATAATAGTAACAAAAAAAAAAAAAAAATCAAGCTTCACAACCTTGTTCAGCATAATCTTTTGATTCTTTAAGTATTGGATAAAAGGGGGAATCTTGACTTAAGGGTTAAATGGGGCAAATAACCAGTAAAAACGAGGTTGTGATTTTTACCCTGCCCCTTAGTTTTCCTTGAGCAGCCGTGGCCAAGTGGTTAGTGCACCAGACCTGAAATCCTGAGGACAGGGGTTCGGGTCCTGGTGTCACTGGTTATTTGGTTTGGTCAATGGTGTGACTCTGTAACCTCAGCAAGAGTCAACCCAGCTCTAAGCGGGAACCTGGCGGAATCTGGGAAGGGGGAACACTAGAAGCGGCAGATAATTTGCTCCCAGCCACTCACTGCACTCCCACCTGAAGGCAGAAAATCAGGAGATCGGTATCTGCACAAACTAGACCATTGGTGCATGCGAAACAAAGTAAGGGGGACCTGGGTTTCCACCCAGGTCCAGGATTTTTTTCTCAATTATGTGGTATGGATGGCAAATGATTAAAAAGAGCATGTTACAAGTAAAAAAATCTTTTATTTTGACTCTTCTCCCTAGTTTCTACCCAGGACCCTAGTTCTAGGTTAATTAAAAAAAGCGACGTTTTAAAAAATAGGCGACAGCGCCCAAACCTAAAGGGAACATAAATACTCTTAACTTACGATCCAAATGAACAGATCGAATACAAATATGAAACCGGGACCATTAGCCTATCCGGGTACAAAGCGGAACCGTTAGCCTATCGGGTACGAAACAAGACCCATTGGCCTGTCGGGTATCAAACATAGATTATCCCACCATCAAACTGCAGTGGCTTGTTTGAGTTATAATGTAACACGGCCCAAATTTTTTAAGATCTTGGTTTTCAATTTTGAGAATTTCATGCTCGGAAACTTTTCTAATAATTTCTAACTGCCACAACCTAACCAAAAAATAAATTTGCGGGATGGCCAATGCCATCTTCATTCTTTTTTTTCTCAATTGAATTAACAAAAAGTTTTTGTTCAAAATGAGGGGTTTTTAGTCTTTTAATTCTACTGTCCGTCGTCTCGTTTGAAGTTTTCTTTTTTAGAGTTTTATCTCTCTTGATTGTTTATTGTCATGTCTGGCCAGTTCGGCTTAAGAACTTTCAATAATGATAAAGATTGAAACACAAATTAGTGTCCTGAATATAAGCAAGTCTACCCTCTCCCTCAACCACCCGCTCTTAGCGCTAAAATTATTATCTTTATAATAAGGCTTCAAGAATGAAGGACCCGTTAAGTTAATTTTCAGCTGCAGTAACTTCGGATAGGGCAGAGGGTTTGTCCCCTAGACATTGAAAAATAACTTTTTGTGTTTTCTTTGAAAATCATTTTTTAGATACGTTTGCCCCCCCCCCCCTCTTTGAATTCCGGTGAATTGACTTTACTGTCCAGATAACATATTATTCCATATTTTATTGAAATATGAAATTATATTGTTGAAATTATATTACTTATTTCAATTGAAATATTGAAATTTCAAATTTCACAGAAATAGCTTAATTCATATTTTGTTAATAACACATAAAAATATTTATTTTAATGGGTAAACTGAAAACAATTTAGGTAAAAGTGAAATATTTTAAGTAGAAATTTTAGTGAATATTTCATTTAGTCATTGTTTCTATTATTAATAAAGAAAATTAAATTTATTGCTAGAATTTCGGACCAGCAAGTGGCAAACTTTTTGCATTATAGAACAATTTCTGGGAAGGACAAAGTAAACTTTGGAGCATAGAATGGGGGTTGAGGGATGCGAACACGTAATCACTGTTCGTTCGAAGTGTCAACGTTGCTCTTTACTTTTATTGGAAAATAAACACTTTTTTTTATTTAACTATGTTGATTTTCAATATATTAGATATTTTCTTCAAATGATGCTGGTTACCACACCTGAGGATGTAAGATCTTCTTCAGCTACTACTAACTAGGGTCACACACATGAGCTCCTCAATCGAGAGAACGTCCACTTTCCATCACTTGGTGTACACCTCAAAACGCCAGGTGGGCTGCATATTTCTAACATGCTTGGCAAAGTTCCATCCCGCCTGGCCCGCGCCACCTGTTGTACATGATTACTAAAAGTGGTTACCCCTTCGTCCTCAACGTGAAGAGAGGCTATATAATAAATTACCCCCTCCCTTTCCATATGGATTTGAGGAGCCTCTCAAAGAAATGTGAAGACATTAGGCCTTAGAAATTCGCTTTTGACCCCCCTCCTCTCAGAAATATATATTAGTCTAGTGGACGTTCTACTATGAAATACAACAGTCAAATGAACTAAGTCCTGAATGCTTAAACTCTGTCAAGTGAAGCTATTAATTAACTTTGCAAGGTAGTCGTTTATTTTGAAGACACGTCATGTATGTTTAGGAACGAATGGCCAACATGGGACAGTACTTCCCCAGTCACTGGCAGGTTTGATAAATGCATGTGCTGTAATATTTTTAACCAATTGACTATCGCCCTACTCGGGCCTAAAATATCATTTCCTGGTACACGGTGTCTAGTGGCTGATAATAGCACTTTAATGAGGCGCAATAGCCCTAAAAGCTTTGGGCGAGAGAGGCATCTCATGATATTCTACGAAACTGGTTCAAGTAGTTCTCCAGTAGGTCCACATTAGGGAAGCACGCAAGACAGAGGCGAGGGGCCCGCCTTCCTGCTCCCTCCATATTCCTAATTTTTCAGGGCATTTCACATTCGAATTATCAAATTAAAGGGTTTTTCATCCCCCCCCCCATCCGAAAGAAATCTGAGGTTCTAGCACCTGTCGAATATAACAGAATAAAACAATAAAAAAATACAGAATAATAATAGTATATAATAATAATAATAATACAGAATAAAACAATATTCAATCCTTTTTCTCGGACGTTTTCCCCTTTTTTTCTAAAATCACACAGATATTTTTAAAAATTGTGCAAAGTACGTTAATACGCAAAATCAAGCAAAATTATGCCTTTTTTAGAATTTTGCTAAATTATGCAAATAATTTTTCACGAGCAACTTTACACATGATAATTTTAACATATTTGAAATCAGCAGAAAATGGATGTACATATTATTGTTATTTTCCATTTTTGTTGTTTTAGTTAATATTGACAAGGGTTGTTCTTTCCTTGTCGTCTATTTCCACGAACGGTTTGACAGAGCTTTAAAATTAAGTAAAATACACAAAAAATATAACAAATGAGCGTTAAAATACTATAAACATCATGTCGTCAAGAATTGATATTTCAAAATCAATCCTACATATTTGGGCAAATTATTATTGATTCACATTTGCATACTTTAAGCAGACACTTCTATGGAGAGCGGTGCTTGGACCTGTGTGCCTCTCCCTTTAGAACTGCTAGAATTTTGTGAAATTTCTGAAAAATTAATTACGTTTTCAGTAAACTTTACTACTTCTGGAAATTCATTTGATTGTAGTCCCTTCCCCCGTGGGAAAAATTCCTATTAATATACTTGATTCCAAGGCTAGGAAACATTCAATGAAAAACTTCACATAAATTAATTTGTTCATAAATAAGTATTTACAAAACACAAAAATTCTAAAAATACTTATTAGGAAACTAAATTCGCAGGACAGACCATAATTTTGAAGGATCCATTACAGAGAAACAGAGGGACTAGCTTGTGAAAAATCGCGTGACTCAAAAGTTTTTCCTCCTTCTTACAAACTTAAAATTTCACACAGGTTAAGCAACTATGTGAAATTTAAATTTTGTATTATATTTGATGGATTAAAATTTCACACAGGAAAACCAATTAGCTAATCAGGTTTACAAAGGTCGGATTATTGGCATTAGCAAAAGGAACAATGAGATTTGCTAGCAAAAATACGTCAGAAACATAAACCAATGAAACTAAAGCTCATTTTCTACCATGTTAAAGGAAAGTAATCCCTCTTTTTTCTCTTTGGTTTCATCAACTACGACAATCTTTAATCACAAGATGTTGTAAGTATGTCATTATTTGATACTTTAATTTATTGGTAAAATGAAACCATAATTTTATTTACAACTGGGGATCTAATTAAATTCATTAACGGGGCACTTCAACGTGGCACCAAGGGATAGTGGCACTTCAGCCAACAACCATTTTTGGTGTTGCTTTCTTTTGAACGTCTAGTTGTCTTTAGCAATCAATAATTGTTTTCATTTTGATTTAATTTATTCTCATTCAACTTGTGCGTCTTTCGAAAATGAATTTAGCAGTAGTATCACGAAGGTAAGTAGGAAGGGCCTTGAGGCTGATCCTCGATAAATCTCATGACTGTATGTAATTTCCTACGATTTCATATTATCTGAATTCACTTTGCTAATAAACAAAGTAGCCCCCCTAACCTCCCTTGCGGTAGAGCATCAGTATCTTCATACATGTCTAAGTGATAGAGTGGGTCAGGTTCTTCCAAGCAAAAAAAAATAGAAATTTTTTTTTAATCTTTGCAATTGATAAATCCTGCATGATGTATATAAAACAATATATAAATATATATATAAATATATATATAAAACAATAAAGTGTTTTTGTGCACTTGAAACTAAATAATAATAATAATAATAATATATATATATATATATATATATATATATATATATATATATATATATATATATATATATATATATATATATATATATATATATATATATATATTAAAGTTTTCTAAATTATTACCACCCAGCCCCACCCCCATTAAAATACACTTTATTATGTCTTCCATTCCATTAACAATAACAAGAAAAGTTTCTTTTGACACAAACTAAATTATGTAAGAAAATTTTGCCAAATTACAAGACATCTTCCGATTTCTTTTTATTTCTAAAATTTTATGACCAAGCCCCCACCGTGTTAAATTTTGCTCAATTTTGGCTTCCATTCCGTTAATGATAATAAAAAAAGCTTCTTTTCACAAAAGAACAAATTACGTCAAAGCTCCGCCGTAATACAACGAATTGCCCACTGGCAAATCCCAACTTTAAATGTCAAACGGCGAAAAACAAATAAATCAAAAGTTTCCTTTCATTTCATACCACCGTTAATAATCTTTTTTGCTAGTGTTGCATTCTTTAATTGAAAAAAGTGACAACCCAAATTAAAAAAGCCCAAATCGGCATATCCAGAGGGCGCCATTTTGAGTTCAAGGACTCGCAAGGACACAACGGTACTTCAGCGGAGACCAAGCATCTGGAACGCCTTTTTTTCTCTTTTTTTAATGACAAAAACCACAAAAATTTTGATGGATATGTGAATGACTGAATTAAGCACCGATGGTGGAACTATGATTTTGTTTACATAATCCAAAATATCCGATTCGCAGTATGAAAACTTACAATCAAGTCAATGGGTTCTGGGTAGCTAATTAACCAAGGACAGTGAAAATGGAACTAGTTGTTTGAATTGGTTATGTGGAAACTTCACAACAAAATTTATCTTCAAAAAAAATTGGAAAAATCCGGAATCCATTTTTTTCCGAAAATGACATCCATATGCAGTTGTGCAGTTTTTGGGAGTAGCGGGTGCCAAAAAAAAAATGTGGACAAAATTAGCGTATTACTTGGCTAAAATAGCCAAGAAGGTGTATTACTACACCTTCTTGAGGTGTAGTAATACACCTCAAGAAGGTGTTTCTTTCCTTTGGAGGTGTAGTTATATTCGGGAACCAACTGACGGTTAACGTTTGATTTTTAACAGACGAAAGCGTTGACTAACTTACTATTTAGCTTGACGAGTTCTTTTCACAGTTCATTCTGGCAACACTGACGAGGATACGTTACTATCCTAAAAATTGTGTATTTTTGATATAACCAAAAGAAGAACATTTTAAAATAGCAATTTTCAGGTATGAATACGCCTAAGAGGAATCCAGGGTGCAATTTTTTTTCATCTTAACGTTCTTGGTTCTTCAAATAATGATTTTCAATTGGCGACGGTGGCCAAAAATCAGCAAAAAAAGGTAAAAGTATATGATACCCAACAGCTTAACAAGGCGTACCTTTCCTTTGAAAATGTAGCGGTCTTCAGATTAAACATATTGTTAATGTTTTGGGTTTTTCGGGCAAAAAGGCATTGTCAAGTTTTAACAAATTAGTTATGCTAAAGAAATTTTTTTTTTTTTTTTTTTTTTTTTTTTTTTTTTTTTTTTTTTTTTTTTTTTTTTTTTTTTTAGAGAATCCATATTAGTTTTAAATGACTTGTCAACAACATACATAAGCATTGATTCCAGGAAAATGCCTCCTTATCTACAAAATATAAAAATTCCAAAGACCTACTAATAGTTCCTAAATAGACAATTTTTATTTATGAACCATTAAGCAACACTTTTCAAATTAGTCTTTGCCCTAAAAACCTCAAAAAGATGTCACTAAAATAGAGTCAAACAACATAATTACTTCCATGCATGAATATCCAAAATATTTTACATAATTTTAGGAAAAGCAATCAAATATAGATTGAGCATAATTTATAAATTAATTAGCCACAAAAAAATCAATGAGGCTAAACTGTAACCGCTACCTTAACAGTCAAACATTATAAGTACCATCAACTGACAATATTGAAATCGTAATTAACTATTAACACAGACGCTGAGAGGGCTTGGTGGTCTCGGAGGTTACGAAAAACAAAGATGAAACATCAAGAAACAAAAAACAAAATATCACAGAAGATATTTTTCAGCAAGTGATATTTCGGCAAGACCTCCTCCATCGGGGCTTAAAAAAACTACAGCCTTCAGGACTAAATTTATTCATCAGGGCAACAGCTCCTCCATCGGGACTAAAAACAACTACAGCCTTCAGGGCTAAATTTAGCCATCAGTGCAAGACCTTCTCCATCGGGGCTAAAAAAAACTACAGCCTTCAGGGCTAAATTTAGCCACCAGGGTAAAACCTCCTCCATTGGGACTAAAACAACTACAGCCTTCAGGGCTAAATTTAGCCATCAGGGCAAGACCTCCACCATCGGGGATAAAAACAATTTCAGCCTTCAGGGCTAAATTTAGCCATCAGCACAAGACCTCCTCCATCGGGGATAAAAAGAAACTGCAGCCTTCAGGGCTAAATTTAACCATCAGGGCAAAACAATGCAAAGGAAAACTAACCTATGAAAGTACTCAAAACTAAAGCTAAACTACGGTCAAGAGCCATCAGTCACGACATTCAAACTAGGGTCGCCGTAGAAATTTTGACAATGGTAATTACAGTTTTTTTCTACTATTTGAGAAAATACGAGTTTCAACTATGATTTTGACTGTATGATATACTCGACAATAATAAAAATATATAAGAACTAACCCAAAACATACAACGGATATGCTCTGCAAGTATCTACCCAAACATTCAATTCTGACTTAAGAATAGACCTCCTCCAACCTAAATAAGGCCAATCCCATTTCTTTGTCTTGTTTCAATCGTTAGGGAGACACATATGTTAGATCGCATAATGTCATCACTGGAACCAAACTTCGGAGTGGCTAGCGGGTTCGAAGCGGTATCAGCTGCAGCAAACGGCTATGGCTATCTGGTGGCTGGCTATCTTCCTCAATGATATTTCAAGGGTAGAGGTATGTGACTAAGCTGTCGTATCGAACTTGGGAATAGTCATATTTCAAGATCAGGCGATATGTCTTAAAGCCACTTGTCAGTAGGTGCTGTTATTGTGCTATCAGAGAAAAGGAAGGGAAATAATATCTATTTTTATGATGTTTCAGCATAGAGTTGCTGTGTTTCTAATTAACTGTGTATTTTTGATATAGGCCGTTACCATGAGGATATTTTTGGTATTAGTGTTGGTGCACGGCTAATGTTTCTTTACTTTTAAAAGTAAACAAGAAAACTTTGGTTCCCAATTATTTGCCGTAAACTGTAACATACTTGTTTAAGATTTTTCTTGTAACGAGTGATTTGAAATTCTTAGGGATTCTGACAAAATTGGAGAGTTTATCCAAACTAATCTGTTGGCATAGTGAACCCATCTTGGGGGAATTTCATTGTTGATTAGGTGAAATGGATTTTATTTTTTCACCAGCCTGCTGAAACTTGATGTCACTATACTTATTCAAACGTCATTGACGATATCGATTGACAAATTGCGTCATTATTTTCTCTTGGCACAAGTTTTTCTAAGATTATTTTTGACCTTTTTTAATACAAAAGTTAAAAAGAGCAAAATAATTTAATAATTTCGGGCTGTAGATTTGGGTGTCCTAAGAGCACAGTTAAGAGCACAGGCGGGGGATTTAAAACCTCTACCCACCCACCCCCCCCTGACCTCGGGGTACGTCCATGAATAATTAAGTCCATATGTATCTTAAGAAAGATAGGAACCTCATTATATCGTATTTTACCTCAAGAAAGATAATAATCGCCATTTTTTCGTTGGGTATTTGGATCCTTTGATCACGGACTACTAGGCTTTCTCACAATCATAAGATTGCTTGTCTGGTTCCTGAAATCATTGGATCTTTTAACGGCCAATATGTGGCCGGTTGCTGCAGTTGAGTTCGAACTCTGAGTCTCGTATAACCAACAAAGATCTATCCCACTGTACCATTCCAGGACACAATGCCTATCTAATGACACAGTCATAATTTTTCATTCTGGTGTACTTTTTTAGGTACGACCTAGAATCTACAGGGGGTACAAACAAATTTTTACCAGTTTTCAACAATTAAAAACCAAGCGGAGATACCAGAATTACGAATGTCCAGCAGAAAACAGAATAACAACAACGAGAAAAAATACAGAGTTCAGAAAATCCAAGATATATTCTTAACTTTCTACCGATACTCTTATGCTTCAACTATGTTGAAAAAAATATTCGTCTCACAATTTTGATTGGATGTCTTATGGGAAATGATAGGCGTGGCAGGAGGCTGGTTACCTTCCAATCACTTTTGAGCCAGAAAAAGGGCATTAGAACTTTCAATTTCAATAAGAACCCTATATGTCCGCAGGGCATAGATTACAATCCTTGCCCGTGGGCTCTGAGGGGCTGTGGCATCCCTGGAGGCATTTTTATATGGTATTTGGACTATCTGAACAAAACAAATACCTCAAAATTTTAATCGGATGGGTTTGGGAAAACGAGAGCGTGGCTAGTTGCCCTTCAATCACTTTCGACTCTAAAAAAGGGACGTAGGCCTTACAATTTCCCATCCAATAAGCCTCCTCCAAAGTTCATACGACCATTCCTTCCATAAAAACCCTATAATCTCCCAGGGACATAACTTATAATACTTGTCCTCAGGCTCCGGGGGTTTGTGTCAACCCTGAAGGCATTTTTATATGCTCTTTGGACTATCCTAACAAAATGGCAATTTAAAAACTTCAATCAGAATGCATTTGGGAAAAGAGATCATGGGGGCTAGTTGCCCTCCAGTCAATTTTGAATCTTAAAAGGAGCACTAGAACTTCCGTTTTCCAATCGAATGTGGGCCCTCCGAAGTTTATGCACCAACCCCTTTTTTAAAAAATCTTATATGTTAACAATGGGCCACTAGCATAAATTATAGCCTTTACCCTGAGGACTGTGGGAGGGAGGGTGACATCCTCAAAGACAAAATTAATGGATATTTCAACTATGTTGAACAAAAAGGCTATCTAGAAATTTAGAAATGATTCGTTCGGAGACATTATAGGCGTGATGGGGGGGGGCTGGCAGCCCTCCAAGGAATTTAGACTCTTAAAAAGTTTCCTCTCAGAATGGCATGCGCCACTATGCATACATGATTTCTGAAAGTGGGTCCTTTCTCGAAAAATTCATAAATGGCAAATCAATTGAATAGATTATATTTAGTTTTAGTTATTTATTTAATTTGTCCCACTACGCGTAGCCAACTTTAATCGCGCAACACCTATTCGCGCCAGATATGGCACACTCCAAAAATACGTTTGCACAACACATTGGGTACAACAAGTTTTAAAGTGCATTTTTCCCAATACCCAAGCTTTATTGAGTAATAAGCAAAGCATAAGCAATGCCATCATTATGGGGTATGTGTAAATAATTTTATGCGTCTTTAAGTTAACTCATTAACAAGGACATCCTCATAAAATGGTTACTATCTATCTATATATATATATATATATATATATATATATATATATATATATATATATATATATATATATATATATATATATATATATATATATATATATATATATATATATATATATATATATATATATATATATATATATATATATATATATATATATATATATATATATATATATATATATATATATATATATATATATATATATGTGTGTATGTATGTATGTATGTATGTATGTATATATGTATGTATAAACCGATATAAATACTAGAATAGAGTTCAACGTCCCACGACCAAAAGAATAGCTGTTACGAGTAGGATAAACTAATTTTCGTCTTAAAAATAATTTAGCTAGTACGAAACACGTAAAGTTGAATTTGGCGCCATTTGTCTGTCCCTAAATTCACTATCATGTCTCTCAAATTTATTCTTTGTGAAAATAATTAATGGCTATAAGTTATCCAGGCAATGTCAATTTCAATGAAACAACAAGCAAATTAAAAAGTGTGTCCATGAAATAACGGTATTTTCAATCAGGGAACAAAGAGAAAGGAAGAATTTGAAACTTCAGAACATATAAGTGCGTTATATCTTTGAAATAAGTTTTCTGGACAAGTATTTTTCCGAGACCAGGATGAAACTGAGTAATTAAAAATGTTTCAGGATAATCCCCTCTTACCTCTTACACACAAAATAAATTATTTTACTGTTCCATTTTTTTTGGGGGGGGGGGAAGGCTAGGATGTATGTTTTTAAAATATTCAAATACGTTTTTTAGCAAAATTCACGTAGCCGTTAATAACAATGACATACAAGTATAATTAAATTATTTTCGGTATCAAGAGAAAAATCACATGGCTATGATATTTCTGGGAACTCTACCCATTTGCAAGGGTAGAGACTAGTAAATTCGGAAAAAAATCGTTAAAAAGCGGATCGAGTGCAGTTTCTACTTCTATGGATTTATCCATAGATCTAGAGGATTTTAGTCCCTTCTGCGGAAAATGAGATACTTGTAGAATGTAGGAAAAATCTGACAAAACTACACAAAATACTTAAGG
The DNA here is from genome assembly GCF_032884065.1 of Artemia franciscana. Lineage (NCBI taxonomy): Eukaryota > Metazoa > Arthropoda > Branchiopoda > Anostraca > Artemiidae > Artemia > Artemia franciscana. The sequence goes on from NC_088866.1 coordinate 280,924, forward strand.
AATTTATATTCAAGGGTGCCCACAGGATGGGGCTCAGGATCGATTCAGTACCATACAAAAAAAATATACCGAGATTTTCAATTCTCCATAGATTCTACCTATTTTCAATATGGAGGTTTTTCACTCCGTATGACCCACATTCCTTACGTATTATGTATATATGTTACCGTGAATGTCCAAAATTAGCGAATGTCGACATTCACCGATGAATGTCCGAAATAGCTTTTTTTTCTCCTTGGATTTAGTCAGCGTTGTGAGTCAGCTTTTTCAGTTTAATGTAAGGTTTGATGATGACAGGTTAGGTTAGATTAGGTTTCGCTAGCTTAGGTTAGGCTTTTAACCCATTTCTGATATTTATAACCACATTTAACCAAACCTAAACTATTATAATCTAACCTAATTTTTACCATCATAGCTTGCATAAGACTGAAAAAGCTGTCTATCGAAGCAGAGAAAAAAAAAAATTCGGATATTCATGTTAAAAATTCGAAATTCAAATTCGATATTTAAAAAAAATTATGATATTCAAAAATTCGGTGAATGTCCAGATTAAACCAGATTAAATAAAAAAAAACAAGTTTTACAACTGAAAGTAAGCAGCCACATTAAAATTTAGAATGAACATAAGCTATTACGTATATGAGGGGGTGAGTCTGCTAAGTGTTTTAGCACTTTTAAAAAAGGCTTTGTCCTTTGAATAATTAAATAATTGAATAATTCTAATTAATAATTGAATAATTAAATAATTCTAATTAATAATTGAATAATTGAATAATTCTAATTAATCGAACCATGTGTTCAGAAGTCATTCTTAAAGAATCGGGACAAAATTCAAACTTTAGTGTTTTTGGAGATTTTTTTTTTGCACCGTGTTTATTTGTTAGTTGTTTTTTCCCAGGGGTGATCGTATTGACCCAGTGGTCCTAGAATATCGGAAGAAGGTTCATTTAAACGGAAATTGAAAGTTCTAGCACCCTTTTTAAGTGACGAAACATCTTCTTGAAAACAAAGCTATTTTTCTCCAAATGGAACAAAAGACGTGAAGCAAAAGCCCTTCTGTATGGAATTCCATTCCTGTGAGTGTTAGGGAGGCTGAGCACCTCCCACAGTTTAAAAAAAGATTAGAAGAGTATTTGTTGATGAATTTTTTTTTTACTTGGGGGGATTGAGTGGGTTTTAGGGCTGGAGGGAGCAGCGGGTTGAAGGAGTTGGGTTGGAGGGAGTTGTATTTGAATGAGGGTTATTACCCTGGGGGTGTTTGAGAGAAGGTGATTGTCTTTTTTCTTTTTTTATCTTTTTTATAATTATTTCATTTAAAGTAGGATGCTTCTAGGAACATTTATATAGGTTTTTTTTATTATTATTTTTAATTTAAGATGTCTTTAGGAATGTTTATGTAGTTAATCACTACGCGTTAGCAAAATTTTAACTTTTCCCTAGCATAATAATTTACATCTGTAATAGTTTATATTTTGGTTTATTATGTAAATAAAAGTGAAGTCAAAATAAAAGTCAAGTATGAATATCGGCTAAAGCTCAAGCGATTTACAGGCTATAAGAGTATACTCTAAAAGGAACACTAACCAAGAAGTGGTTTTACAGATTATGCAACCTTGCCCTTAACCAGTCTGAAACACTGAAATCAGTTTGTCGGAATGTCATCAGAAATTCTCTAAGAAAACAAGAATATGCAAAACATGTAAAACAGGTCAATTGCTTTAATGTACCGGAATACTTGAAATAACTACGTAATTTAGCGCAACACACATACCAACAATATATTCCTTTTCACAAGGGATCCCATCTAGCCCATGCAGGGAGGGGGTTCCCGCTGTCTCCAATCACCTTCCAAATAATATCTATTCATTGCCTCAGCTCAGTCCAGTCTTCTCAGCCAATTTTATTTTTCACTATTTTTTTTTTCTATAGCGATCCCCTCACATAAGGTCATATATATATATATATATATATATATATATATATATATATATATATATATATATATATATATATATATATATATATATATATATATATATATATATATATATATATATATATATATATATATATATTTTAAGAAGTTGAAGCTCAGAAAAAGCTTGAAAGAACTTCAGAAACGTTAGTGAATCCACATAAAAAGTATTTGATTGAAATTTACAGGTTCAAATACACTTCTCCTTCTTAAAAAATTTGGAAATGAAAATTTAATACTTTAGCCATACCATTGATTTCCTTTTTTGTGGCAAGGGGGATGGGGGGGGGCACTAAGCATCTCAGGGCTTATTTGAAAGTCAATGCTTATATCCGTGTGTTTCTTTATTGTAAATTAAATAAAAAAAACAAGTTTTTTCAACTGAAAGTAAGGAGTGACATAAAAACTTAAAACGCACAGAAATTACTTCGTATATGAAAGAGGCTGCTTCCTCATCAACGCCCCGCTCTTTACGCTAAAGTCTAACTCTTTCTCTCAATTCTTCTTTCTAAAACAGTAAAAAACTTTAGCGTAAAGAGCGGGGCGTTGATGAGGAAGCAGCCTCTTTCATATACGAAGTAATTTCTGTGCGTTTTAAGTTTTTATGTCACTCCTTACTTTCAGTTGAAAAAAATTGTTTTTTTTATTTAATTTCTGAACGTTTTTGAATCAATGCATGTTTTGATTTTGGCTCTCCGCAGAGGAATAATCAAAACGAAATTTGCATATTTTTTTTTTTGGCTCAATGGCTTTCTCATAATTTTGATCGAATGATTTTGAGAAAAAAAGAGCGGGGGACGAAGCCTAGTTGCCCCCCGATTTTTTGGTTAATTAAAAAGAAAACTAGAGCTTTTAATTTTTTACGAATCTTTTTATTGGTAAAAAATTTACGTAACTTATAAATTAGCTTACGTAAAGAACTTTTGTATTCTCATGTTTTTATTACATATATGAGGGGATTCGCCCCATCGTCAGTACCTCGCTCTTTACACTAAAGCTTAAATTTTATCCCAATTCATTAAGAATGACCCCCTGAATCACAAAAGCCGTAGAATAAGTAGTTGAAATTACCGAAAATACTTTAGCGTAAAGAGCGAGGTATTAGAAGGAGGTGAGCCCCTCATATGGGTAATAATTTCTGTTTGTTTTAAGTTTTATTGCTGTTCCTTACTTCCAGCTGAAAAAGCTTTTTCACTTTTATTTTTTAATTGTTTTTTTTTTTAAATAATGCTAGTAAATCCTGCTCTCCCTTCATGGAAATTTTCTTCTCCCATTACAAATTCTCGAAGGAAAGTTCCCCCAGCATATCCCCCTCTTCTCAACCCCTCCCCCAAACCAAAAAATCCTCCTGAAAACGCCTGTATACTTCCCAATAACCATTACTATATGTAAGCACAGGTCAAAGTTTGTAACTTGTTGCCCCTCCCACGGGGACTGTGGGGGAGTACGTCGTCCCCAAAGACATAGTTATAAGGTTTTTCGACTACGCTGAATAAAATGGCTATCTCAGAATGTTGATCCGTTGACTTTGGGAAAATAATTAGCGTGGGAGGGGGCCTAGGTGCCCTCCAATTTTTTTGGTCACTTAAAAAGGGCACTAGAACTTTTCATTTCCGTTAGAATGAGCCCTCTTGCAACATTCTAGGACAACTGGGTCGATACGATCACCCCTGGGAAAAAAACAACAAAAAAAAAACAAAAAAACAAATAAACACGCATCCGTGATCTGCCTTCTGGCAAAAAATGCAAAATTCCACATTTTTGTAGATAGGAGCTCGAAACTTCTACAGTAGGGTTCTCTGATACGCTGAATCTGATGGTGTGGTTTTCGTTAAGATTCTATGACTTCTAGGGGGCGTGTCCCCCTATTTTCTAAAATAACGCAAATTTTCTCAGGCTCGTAACTTTTGATGGGTAAGACTAAACTTGATGAAACTTATATATATAAAACCAGCATTAAAATGCGATTCTTTTGATGTAGCTATTGGTATCAAAATTCCATTTTTTAGAGTTTTGGTTACTATTGAGCCGGGTCGCTCCTTACTACAGTTCGTTACCACGAACTGTTTGATTTGTATTGATAGCAGTAAATGAAATATAAGGATTAAAGAAAAACATTTTTAGCATTATTTAGGAAATTAATGTTTTGCATAAGATTAAGTTAACATAAAATTAATGTTAAGTTAATTGTTGCCCATCAAAAGTTACGAGCCAAAAGAAAAATTTTTACCGTAAGAAAGATTAAGGATACGTGACTTTTTTTATGCATGATCGTATCGAACCAACAGTTCTAGAAAACGAAGAGAGGGCTCATATAAGCAGAAATAAAAAGTTTTAGTGCCTTTTTTATATTACCAAAAAGATTGAAGGGCAACTACCCCTCCCATGTCGTTAATAATTTATGAGACCAAACTGGCTAACCACGACAAAATGAAAAAGAAGAAAAATAAAACATGAAACACGATGAGAACAACTCATCTCATAAAGACGTGTGACCCTTCCATCCCTACACCGTTGCTTTGAGAGGATTTCTTTTAATTTAATGTTAGTTTCGATTTTTTTTTCATTTTGTCCTTAGGACTTTTATCCGTATTTTTTACTCTTTATTTACTTTTGTGCACTGAGGACGGTTCACGGTTCACTGAGTTTTTGTGCACCGCGCTCTGGTCGACAGAAATATCTGTATATCTTTGTTCTTTTTCGCTGTCTGGAATAATCCTCGTTTTTTCTTCTTTACAAAAATTTGTCGTTCATTTCATTTCATTTCAAAAGGGTGGCAAATCTTTTGACAAGCATCATATTAGATGCTATGCAATCTATTACAAATACAATAAAACATGAAAGATATGACACAATAGGCTTCTGTTATATTAACAACTTTTACATGACTCAACAAATGCAACTTCTTTGCCAAGTTTTAAAAAAAAATTAGAAAAATTGTTAGACTGATTTATATTTGTTTTATTTTTATCTTTTTTTGCTTCGAATTTTCTTCTTTTATCTATTGCTTTTATGGTCAAGTCGCTTTACGTAGGTGTACTATTTTTAGAATAATCTATGTTTGTTTCTTTTGTGTGTGTTTTAAATTGTCTTTCTCATCTATTTCTTTCTTTTTTTATTGTCAACAGACTTTAAGCAAGTCTGTTTATTTAAAAAACAAAAGAAATGTTAGATATTAGAAGTTTACTGACACCTAAAACATTTTTATAGAGAATTAAATTATAAAGAATTGTCAAGATTTTAGACAAGTAACTTTTTTTTATATATTGTTTTAAACCGGTTATAACGGTTTATTACCAGATCCATAGCATGTTATATTCTGGTGAGAGAATATGCAATTACTAGACGAGCCACAGCAATAATGATTATGTAATTGCGTGCTGTATTTTGCCCTCTGACCCTCTACAGGTTGATGGGTGTTTTATGTTTAAAATTAGCTCGTCTCCGTTTTCAAATTTTATGTCGTAAAATAATTAAAATTAAAGTCTTTCTGAAATAAGCCTGAATTTAAATAATAAATACAAACCCTAAAACAATGGGGAGCAGCGAAAAGACCTACTGACCAGGGTTACCGCCAAAGGCGTTTCAATTTCTGTTCCAGGGGTGGGGGGAGCAACAAAGTTTAAAAAAGTGGCTAAAAAATTAATTAGATGCACCTCCAAGTTTTTATGAGTCAGACAAAAATTTCGGGGAGGGGGGTTAAACCTGGAACCCCCTATGGGAGTGCCCTCTGACACTCTACAGGTTCATGAGTGTTTCATGTTTAAAATTAGCTCGCCTCCGTTTTAAAATTTTCCATAATTAAAATTAAATTAAAATTAAATTCCATAATAATAATTAAAATTAAAGTTTTTCTGAAATAAGCGTGGATTTAAAATAATAAACACAAACCCTAAAACAATTGGCAACAGTGAAAGGACCTACTGACTAGGGCTGCCACCAAAGGCGTGTCTAGGAATTTTGCTCGGGGGGGGACAAAAAACTTTGAAAAACTATAAAATAAAACTGTTTATATGCACTTCCACGTTTTTACGAGTCAAACGAAAATTTCGGGGGAGGGGGTTAAACCTAGTACACTTCTGGGACGGCCTTAGTTGTCACCCCTACCCGTGTGCTCCTACAACTCAAACCATTGATTGGAATCGGGTCGATTTAAATAAGATTGGATTAAATGTCTTTAAACGAAATGAGAGTTGAGTTACAGGTTGAATTAAAGGGGGGTCGACATTGCGTTATTGCATGCTGCATTTCACCCAAGACCCTCAACTGGTTGATGCGTGCTTGATGTCCAAAATCAGCTCGTCTTTCTTCTCGTTTTCCTTTGGAACATAACTAAAGGAGGGACTTCTTGAAATTCTTCTGGATTAAAAGAAAAATAAATTGAAACCGCAAACAATAGGAAAAGGTGAAGGGATATGCTGACAATTTCCTCCCCATTTTTCCCAAGGTGTCCCTCAAGAAGACCTCGCGAGAGAAATCTCAGTCCTGAGTTTGGGGCCTGGAAGAAGGTATACACAATATACACATCAAAAAATACTCTCAAAAAGTATGTTAACTATATATTTTACTGTAATCTAAATGTCTTCCTACACTCTATAATTCAATAGCTAGCAATGCCATGCCAGTACTATTTACGCCGCATAAACCTGAACCAGAATAAAAAAGAGAGGAAAGTGATGCCTTCTCAAAATTCGTGCCTCCAAGGAAATAATGAGCATTCACTGGTCATAGAAGAGGATGAACTAGTCTATCCAAGAAATGAAGCAACAGCCTCTAGTGACTGAAAAGCATCAGGGTTAGACGGTGGAGTTATCTGGGACATGCCCACCGTAGGGACGACCGCAAACTCCCAAAGGCTGCTGTACTTAGAAAACCACCCTGAGGTCGTAACCGGGGATACCCCAAAAAATACTGCACCGGACCTACAAGAGAGATTTACGGAGCATGCACAATTCTGATCAGCCAGAATGTACGTCACTGCAGCAGTAAACCTCAAACATGATTTGAGGCTCCTCTTCGATGCCCTAGGGGTGGGGGGGGAGGTTGGAGACACTGGTGGCCAAAAATCTCAAGGTAAGGGCCTTATGAACACTGACATACTATTTTTGGAATTGAAACGCCATGAACATACCAAGAGTTCTTCAGACACCACCAGTCGACACAGTAGGGCTTGAAAAACACTAAATATTTTTGAAAAGGGACACGTGGACAAAGAGACACTGAACAGGATAGATTGCGAAGTTCACAGGCATCACCAATTGAAGTGACAGCTATTAATTCAAATTAACAAATAAAAAGTGTTTTTATTCCCCCCCCCCCTCCCAAAAAAACAAAGCATACGCTCTTGTCACTGATGTCACCTGTCTTCAAAGATGGTTCTAGGCATTCACCTTAAAGGGAGAGGGCCAAAAGCTGGGGGGAAGCATTGGAGACCTTGGAGGTTGGGACATTGGATGAACAAGGGATGTCGTATCATTGCTTAAAATGTATACAACTATATTAATTTCAACTTTATGCATACCCCAATACTAAACAATATTTTCAAAAGACAAATCATTTATTCATATTTTTTCTCCTAAAGTTGTATTTTGTTCCTGAGCTTTATTGTAGACTGTATTCTGTGTTGCTATGGCCTGCAGGCTTTTTTTGCAATAAATCTTATCTTATAATTGCCATGACTGGAATATAGTATCATAATAACTGGACATTGCTTTTATTCAATGAAGATCGAATATTTTCTGATCATACTCAGACAGGAATATTATGCAAATGAGGTAAGCGTCGTAGATCTGTCTGTAAGTAGGCCAATGACCTAAATATAAGCAATCTTTAGAGCTCAAATAATGATGTATTCATGGGATTTATTAATGCTATACTACTGAAATCTCCTTCCAAGGAAATTTTTGCCGAGAATTCCCTCCCCCTCCTCCTCGGGAAGTTGATCCTGTTAAAGGTTCTTCCATGGATAATTTCTCCGTAGAAAATTATCCTATGAAGAAATTCACTTGTGGAAATCCCCCACTATGAAAAAATCCCCTAGAAAATGCCAACCCAACTGAAAAATTATCCTGGAAAATTTTCCAGGAACAGTTCCACATGCAAAATTGAGATGGCAAAGAGATAGTATGACAAATAAAAAAAGTTTCGCAAATAAATTCTGTCAAATTCTCTTAGCGCAAGTTTCCCAATGCAAGTCCGCCCCCAGAAACTTCCCTACCAACGGGTAATCATTCCCGTGGAAAACTATCCCTCCCACACATAAAAATGTTAGTATACTTCCCAGTAAAGTGGTATATGTATACAATGGACAAATCTCCCAACTTACAGTTCTTTCCCCAGAGGCTGTGGAGGGTCATAGTGTCCCCAAAGGTATAGTTGCTAGACCTTTCATTGATGCTGACAGAAATGCCTATCTCAAAATATTTTATTAGATGACGTTAGGGAAAAGGGGCGTGGGAGGGAGATTGGTTACTATCAAATCTTTTTTTTTATTAAAAAACGACAATAGACCTTTTAATTTTCCGTTCAAATCATCCCACTTCCATTTATTGATGGTGATTTGTGGTAGTTTCAAGCTTGGAAAATTATTTGAATTTATCTTTACTCATTTTTGGCTTAATGAGGTTCTTTACTATTCTTTGACAAACTTGTTTTGCGATTTTTTTTATTAATTTCTGTTCATTTTTATTGACGTGGCCTTTTTCGTAGAATTTTTTTTTTATATCTTCTCGTTTGTTTTTCTATTAGACTCCATCGTTTCTACTTCGAAGATTATTTCTGATCATTTTTGGTTTAATAAGGCTCTTTACTTTTCTTAAAAAAAAACTTGTCCGTATGTTTCCCATCAGCAAACACTATCTGTAAGTAATTAAATAAAAAAAAAAAAATACAGTTTCAGTTTAACTGAAATTAAGGAGCAACATCAAACCTTAAAACGAATTGAAATTATTACCTATATGAAAGGGATTGCCTCCAACTCAAGACCCTACTCTTTACGCTAAAGTTTTTTAAATAGAATTTCAAAACAAAGCTTATCGTTCAAACAGTTCGTGGTAACGAACTGTCGTAAGGAGCGACCCGGCTCAATAGTAAACGACACTCTAAAAAACGGAATTTTGATGCTAAAAGATACATCAAAAGAATCGGATTTTCATGCTGATTTTAAATATATGTTTCATCAAATTTAGTCTTTGTCATCAAAAGTTACGAGCCTGAGAAAATTTGCCTTATTTTGGAAAATAGGGGGAAACTCCCCCTAAAAGTCATAGAATCTTAACGAAAATCACACCATCACATTCCGCGTATCAGAGAACCCTATAGCAAAAATTTCAAGCTCCTATCTACAAAAATGTGGAATTTCGTATTTTTTGCCAGAAGACAGATCACGGGTGCGTGTTTATTTGTTTTTTTTTGTTTTTTTTGTCTTTTTTCCCGGAGGTCATGTGGGAGAATCTTTCCTTGGAGGAATATGTCATGGGGGAAGAGAAACTCAATGAAAAGGGCGCGGGATTTTCTAGCATTACTATAAAAAAAAAACAATGAAAAAATAAACATGAAAAAGTTTTTTCAATTGGAAGTAAGGAGTAGCATTCAAACTTAAAACGAACAGAGATTATTACGCATATGAGGGGTTCTAGAAATAATTTAGCACAAAGAGCGAGGTATTTAGGAGGAGATAAATACCTTGCTCTTTATGCTAAAGTATTTTTAGTAATTTCAACTATTTATTCTGAGGCCTCTCTGATTCAGGGGTCATTCTTAAAGAATAGGGACAAAACTTACGATTTAGCGTAAAGAGCGAGGTATTAACGAGGGTACAAACCCCCTCATATACATAATAAAAATATAAGAATATAAAGTTTGTTACGTAAGTTAATTCTTAAGTTACGTATATTTTTTACTAATAAAAACGTTCGTTAAAAAATTAAAAGTTCTAGTTGCCTTTTTAAGTAACCGAAAAATCGGAGGGCAACCAGGCCTCCTTCCCACCTCTTATTTCTCAAAATCGTCTGATCAAAACATTTAGCCAAAAAAGAATTAATATGCAAATTTCACTTTAATAATTTATGTGCGGAGAGCCAAAATCAAACATGCATTAATTCAAAAACGTTCAGAAATTTAATAAAAAAAAAACTAGTTTTTTGAACTGAAAGTAAGGAGCGACATTAAAACTTAAAACGAACAAAAATTACTCCGTATATGAAATGGGTTGTCCCCTCCGCAATCCCTCGCTCTTTACGCTAAAGTTTGACTCTTTGCCACAGCTCTACTTTTTAAAACAATTAAAACCTTAGTGTAAAGAGCGAGGGATTGCGGAGGGGACAACCCATTTCATATACGGAGTAATTTCTGTTCGTTTTAAGTTTTAATGTCGCTCCTTACTTTCAGCTAAAAAAAAACTAGTTTTTTTCATTTAATCTAGTTAAACGGCCATTGTGTTTCAGGAATCTTTCTTAAATGATTAGGAAAAAAGAAAACTTTAGCGTAAAGAGCAAGGTCTTGTGGAAAGGAGAACTTCTTTCATATACGTAATAATTTCTGTTTGTTTTAAGTTTTATTGTTGCTCCTTACTCTCAGTTGAAAGGCTATTTTTTAAATTTAATTTCTGATCGCTTTTAAATAGTACCGATAAATCAGGTTCTCTCTCCATGAAAAATGTCCGGTACTTGTGTATTATACGCCACTTGCTCAAGTTTACTATGTGTAAAACTCGAGAACACACCGGTTTCTTCGTTAGTTTCTCCGTTAGTTTAGCAACAAATTTGGGCTATATATTTGCATGTAGGGGGGAGGGAGAATAGCTGGTATGCATGCAAGGTGTGTTCGGTACAATTATTCTCTATATTATGAGGTAAGAATTGTTGTCTGGCTTCAAACTGTCCGAATACTATACCCCACCCCCTTATACCTTTATGTGGAAATATATAGCCCAAATTATCTGTTTCTCATCTATTCTGTAACTTATCTTTGTCTTTTCTCGTACTGAGCTGAAAGAAAAAGCATCAACTTGATTGAGTGGTGTATAATACACAAATACCATAATTCCTTCCCCCTAAGGAAAAAAGCAAAAATAAAACTCAAATAAAATTCTCAATTTTGGAAAGCCTTATTTTCCACGGGGGGGGGGGGGGCTATTTTCCGGGGGAGTATTTTCCGCGAGGGGGAGTATTTTCCACAGGGAGAAGGGTATTTCCCAGGGGAGTAAACACCGGCCACCTTCAAAAATAATTTGAAAAGGTACATTTTTGGGCCCTCTTTCAAAACTCCGAATACTCCTTCCAGAAACAGATTTCTAAGAAAATATATTACTTATTGACAGGGGCAACAATTGGGGGACGGGGTACAGATTAGTCCTATGGGTTTTGAAAGACACCTTTTTATATAAAAACTGAAAAAATAAAAAAAATTAAAAATTTCCCCTCCTACATTCTGAAAAAACTGTTTTTTACCCCCCTCCTATGTTCTGAAAAAACCTATTTTTTACAAACAAAAAATTTAAGAAAAATCATTTCCCCCTCATACACTTTCCTGATTTAGCGTCCCCTGTTTATTGGCATCCACTAATCCACAGGTCCATATGGGCTTACCCGTAAAACAAATAAAACGTTTTCAAGGAATATATCTAGTATAAATTAGTATAAAACTAGTGCATATCTAGAATTGACGCTTATGCCACTAGATATGTTACGCTTGCGCTATATTATATATCTTCACAGTAGGCATTACATACTTGTTGCCACAAGAGCCGAACGTCCACCAGACAGTGCGTGCACCACTTGTTGTACACGGTTTTTAATTGGCAACTCACGAACTTGGGCAGTGTCTGTTAGTTGTCCACCCTCATGGGCAACTAAGAGACTGCAAAAATAAACTAATATGCAAAAAATCAATAAAAATGCAAAAAATCTACAAAATGATAATTATTTTATGCATCGTGAAACATTGTTTATTAGTCATAGAACGGAAATGGTGATGACCCATAGCCAGTATGTCTAGATGTAAGCGCACCAGAGCTGACAACAAAAAAACACTTAAAAAAGTAATAATACAGCTAGTAGTAGATTAAGAAGGATAACATATAAATTTTACACACCGAAATTACAATCTATTAATTTCTTATAGCAAGTTCCTTTTTCTTACGGCTGCCATTTTACACGGTGGTAACAAACTGTCGGCATATTCTTCCTGGTTTAACGTTTGTAACTGGCAGGTTCAAAGTAGACAGGGCCTTAGCAGGAACGTACAGGCCCCGAATAGAAAAAAAAAAGAAAGAGAAAGAAACAAAAAACAATATGTAATTGATGCTGCTGTGTGGTTGAGCACCACAGAAGCTAAATAGAGTAACTTCAATGAAAACATTGAAGCAACATGTTTATTCTTTCTTTTTTATTTCTTAGTTTTAGATTTTACTTAGATTTTATATTATGTTACATTTATCTTTGTTCTTAGCGTTGAAGACGCCTTGTTTTATACCGGCAAAATATCCACGTCGTTTTAGTTTGTCGTTTCCTTCTACTGGCCGTAATCCTGATGGTTTCTATCATCTTGAGATTTTTTTTCCTCCCATTTGTTTTTGTTACCGCTGGCCAGTTTGGCTTTAGATCTTTCTTCCTTTCTGCCAACAGCACTGCAATATCTGGAGAGACAAACTTAACCCCACCTTTCACTCTACTCCATCTTTTTAGCACCCGATTGGTTCTTATGTGTGAAGTAGTAAACCAGGAAAAAAGATAATTTCTTGAATCAAGACTGTTTTTTTACAAGTAAGCTTTCTTTTTCTCTGTAGTTTGTAGCCAACAAATGTGGCTTCCTTTTTATATCAGGTGCGTAAAATTAGCCTAGGTAGGCTTTGTGTAGAAGGACCTGCAATTTTTTTACCCAGGCCCAAACTCGGGGTGGGAGGAGGGATTTGACTTCTCTAGAGTTTTCCCTCGTCCCCCCTAGATTTCGAAAAAAAAGAAAAAAACAAATTACCCCCTAGATTTAAAAAATACGCTGAAGTAAACAAAATACTCTTATTTAAAAGAAAGAGTATTGTAAAAAAAAATTTCAGATGGAAAAAAATACTCCGATGAAGTAAATATACCTCCAAAAATGGACTGTTGCAAACTCAAGGAATGCTAAGTTACAATGCACATATTTTAAAGAAGAGCGCAAAACTCGAAATGATTTTCAGATTTATTGAAGGGTTTTTAGGTTTCGAGAGATAGTCTAGAAATGATGAATTACATTATTAAAACCCTTAATTTTTACAAGTGATAAGAAGAAGAATTAAGAGTTTTGGATAACTCCTAAAAAAAAAGAGGGGGGAATACCAGTTTCACAACAATCGTGACACAACACATTTAAAATTATGTCAACAAAATAAGATCTACATGATAATAACAAGTGCTCTTAAAAAATTATTTCTCGCATTAAGACCCAGCAACCAGAAAGTACGCTGGGGGGGGAATCCTCACGGCCTACCCCTCAAAGAAAGTATTCTTGAATTTCTGGGCACTTTTTATTCAATTGTCACATATTAATTATTCTTTGTTATCTGGACCCCCCGGAAAAAAATACCAGTGTCACAACAATCGTGAAACAGAACGTTTTGAAATAATGTCAACAAAATACGACCTGTAGGCTAAAAATAATTGCTCTTAAACAATTGTTTTGTACACGAGGAACCCGCAACCAGAAACCTATGCAGAAAGGAGGGGTCCTCAAAGCCTGCACTTCAAAAAAAATCTAAATTTTCTTGCATTTCTGGGTACTTTTTATGTAATTTGCCAGATAAGATCTGTTCTTTGTTATTGACCCCCCCCCCCAAAAGAAAAACCTTATCATACCTTCGAAAAACATGCTTGTGTACATGCCTGTCCGTGACCCCATCGTATTCAAAATAAATACAGTTTAACTTAAGTTTTATTGAGAGCATGCTATACAAAATATATATATATATATATATATATATATATATATATATATATATATATATATATATATATATATATATATATATATATATATATATATATATATATATATATATATATATATTATATATATATATATATATATATATATATATATATTGTACTGAAAGTTGAGGGTAAGGGTATAGAGGGAAGAGGTTGAGGGACAGGGGTGATCCTATATTAGTTTTGTTTGCTTTATATTATAATTCTGCTCTAGTACGTACAATTATAATTTAATTCTCTTAAATTTCCATTAACCTACTTTTTATTTTTCAATGCAAGCACCTTTTTTCTAAGGTCGCTATATTGACCAGTGTGAACAGACCATATATATGTTCTTCCTGGTTGATTATTTAATAGTCAAATAAAATGCTATTTGCTTTTAAACATAAATAAATGACAAGTATGTATATTTTAAACCTACGCAGGCAACCATTAATTTTCCGTAATGGACTCCCAAAAATACAAAACAAACAATTCTAAAGCATAAGACCATTGTCATGGACATGCGGAACAAGGTATGACTGTCTAAGTCAAGGGTAGAGCCTCTCTTGATATGAATCAGTTTCAATATTTGAGCCCTTGGTTATACAAATAAATAAAAAAAAAGCTGGGCAATAATTTTGAATTTTAATGTATTCTTGGTTTTTCTTCTATTTGTTTTAAGGAATTACTAAATAAATTTTGCTAGAACAAATCTCTTTTAAAGACACAGATTTTTTTTTGCAGTTTTCAGTGTTTCAAGATTTTAAAATAGGCGTTAGAATAATTTCATCAGCGTCACCAAGGGACGGGGGGGGGGGAAGACTTGACTCAATTCTCATGTTGATTTGGCGCCAGTGTGAAGAGAGGGCAATTGCCTATATCCCCCCTCTCCCTAGGTCATGAAAATACCATTTTTTGCAGATTCATTGAAAAATTCCTTTTTTTTGTATTTTCAACCAAAAAAAACTGAAAGCATCTCCTTCCCCCCCATATTTTGAAAACAAATTTCCCTACTAGATATTTCTATATTGGCAAATGTAGAATAGCTCATAAACAACAAATACAGCACAAACAAGCTTTCATTTCATTCCACTCACATTATATAGACTCAATAGCAATAGGTGGTTGAAAATATTGAATTTTACAGGGTCTTTCTTTTTACCCACTCAAGAATTCTAATAGTGGACAAGCAATAAATGGACCAATTTAACAAGTGCAACTGTCTATGGCAGGATGAGGTTAATAATGGAATGGACCCGGGGGAATTGAAAGGGGGGCAGGGTAGAACAGCTCAGACTCGTTTTCAATTCTTATATTACCTGTGGCTTGGTACTTGACATCATTACCGTTACCTATCTGAAGGTTTACCTTTGTATGCTGGAGAATGACAAAATGGGGGAGTGAGAGGGGTAGTATGGTAGAGGGCTAATCAAGGGTAAGAATTTCTGTTTGGAGGGGAGGGGTTTGAGAACGCTTGCATTTAAATCATAATTTATGAGAGATGTAGACAACTGGACAGTGTAGGGCTTATTAAATAAACTTTACACGCATTAGGTTTCCAATTCTATATCAGATGGAACCAATCTATCATATATAGCAGGGGCGAAATATGGCACACGAATGGCAAGAAAAGGTTGGGTTTTTTATGGGGGTATAGTTGGTGATGGAGTAAAACCGGTATATATAAAGCATTGAAATTAGAAATGTGAAAACAAAAGAAAACAAAAGACAACTAATATTAAAATGTAAAAGTAGATTAAAGTCAAATAAACAAAAAAAAATAAATGAATAAAAGTAAATAAAAACAAATTAAAAAAAAGACATTATAAAGATTCCCAAGCACCGCTGAGCAGCTTGTTGTGTTCTGTAAATAGAATACATAAAATAAAATGAGATGAAAAACTCACCCAATCATCATATCTGGCATGGGAGGTGGACAGTACAGAGAGCTGTGGCAGACCATCCAATCACACCAGACCTAGAATAAAGAACATCAGAATAAAGTGTGATTATCGAATAAATGAAAATCATAAGTGTCATAAAAACGCAACTCAGTATTAATCCGCAAATAACATAGCCGACTCAGAAATAGCTTTGTCGAAGCTTATTTTGAAGCATAACCGATAGATTAATTTACCAAACAAAATTTAATTTACCAATAATTAGATTCTTTTATTTTCACGAAACTAGTAAAAAAAAGAATAAAAAATCAATTAAATAAACATATCCCCTACTAGAAGGTCGAACCACCTGTGCGCTGTAGCTCAATTAATTAATTAAATTACATCGTCAACAACACAATAACGAAGAAAATTTTTGCAAAGCCATAATAATAACAAATAGACAGATCTATTAACAAATGAACTAACATCATTTTTATACAATTCTAATAAAGGGGGGGGGGGTAATGCCAGAATTGCCTCTTATTCAATTGGATTATCTGTCTTGGCTTTTTCTACAATTAGCCATGACTTGATGCCCAAAACTAGTCGATTTGAACTCAAAATGACTTGTCTTAGAAAAGTCTTCAGACACTGTCTTAGAAAACAAAGTTCGAAGTAGGTAACATGTGACTTCTGTTCAGTGTTCAAGAAGCGATCAATCCTGTTCAGTGTTTAATCTTCATCATTTGTTTGCTTAACGTTACCGAACGTTGTGGTGTTTCTTTTTTCTCTGTCTTTCTATTGTAATCTGTCTTTATTTACTATGCATTGTTTATGATCGGTGATCAGTCCTGTGACTTCTGTTCAGTGTTCAAGAAGTGATCAGTCCTGTTCAGTGTTTAATCTTTATCATTTGCTTGGTTAAAGTTACCGAGCGTTGTAATGTTTCTTTTTTCTCTGTCTCTCTATTGTACTCCGTCTTTATTGACTGTGTATTGTTTGTGATCGGTGACCAGTCCTGTGACTTCTGCTCAGTGTTAAAGAAGTGATCAATCCTGTTCAGTGTTTAATCTTTATCATTTATTTGCTTAAAGTTACCGAACGTTGTGATGTTTCTTTTTTCTCTGTCTCTCTATTGTACTCCGTCTTTATTTACTGTGTATTGTTTGTGATCGGTGATCAGTCCTGTGACTTCTGTTCAGTGTTCAAGAAGCGATCAATCCTGTTCAGTGTTTAATCTTTATCATTTATTTGCTTAAAGTTACCGAACGTTGTGATGTTTCTTTTTTCTCTGTCTCTCTATTGTACTCCGTCTTTATTTACTGTGTATTGTTTGTGATCGGTGATCAGTCCTGTGACTTCTGTTCAGTGTTCAAGAAGCGATCAATCCTGTTCAGTGTTTAATCTTCATCATTTGTTTGCTTAACGTTACCGAACGTTGTGGTGTTTCTTTTTTCTCTGTCTCTCTATTGTACTCTGTCTTTATTTACTATGCATTGTTTGTGATCGGTGATCAGTCCTGTGACTTCTGTTCAGTGTTCAAGAAGTGATCAGTCCTGTTCAGTGTTTAATCTTTATCATTTGCTTGGTTAAAGTTACCGAGCGTTGTAATGTTTCTTTTTTCTCTGTCTCTCTATTGTACTCCGTCTTTATTGACTGTGTATTGTTTGTGATCGGTGACCAGTCCTGTGACTTCTGCTCAGTGTTAAAGAAGTGATCAATCCTGTTCAGTGTTTAATCTTTATCATTTATTTGCTTAAAGTTACCGAACGTTGTGATGTTTCTTTTTTCTCTATCTCTCTATTGTACTACATCTTTATTTACTGTGTATTGTTTGTGATCGGTGATCAGTCCTGTGACTTCTGCTCAGTGTTCAAGAAGCGATCAATCCTGTTCAGTGTTTAATCTTTACCGTTTATTTACTTAACGTTACCGAACGTTGTGATGTTTCTTTTTTCTCTGTCTCTCTATTGTACTCCGTTTTATTTACTGTGTATTGTTTGATGGGTTGGAAGTAAAAAATGTTTACCAAAAAATGTTACAAAAATGTTTAAAACAGACTTTACGTCTAACATAGTTTCTAAAATATGTCTTTCCATAATATAATATACAAAGATTAATTTCAAATTTTTTTCATAAGAAGCTATATATTTTTAACATTCAAATATCGCTAACGTTAAACATCCAGTTAAAACTAACGTTCGAACATCGTTAACGTTAAACACCAAGTTAAACATAATGTTTAGGCATCGTTCACGTTAAGCCTCATGTTAAACATAACGTTTAAGCGTCGTTAATGTTAAAAATCCTGTTAAACATAACTCTCAAAACTCGTTAATGTTAAACAACCTCTTAAACATAACGTTCAAACATCGTTAACTTTAAACATCCTGTTCAAAATAAACGCTCAATCGATTGGCTCAGTCCACTTTCCTATGTCTTATTTTGGTGTTCTGGATAATTAAGAGTTTTAAGTCTTTTAATTGTTGTTATTTTTCAAATTTATCCTCACTCCTCTAATGCTTGAACAGTTGGAACTTTGAATTGTTAAAATCAAAATTCTTTTTTCTTATTCTGAAGTCAGTCTCATTAGCTTCAATTAGCTTCTTAACCTTGATTCACATTATGATTTTGTTGTCTTGATGGTGATGCCATGGGAAATAAAAGAGCCCCTGTTCCAAATACACATCGTTTTCAGTGAAGCGCAATAACACTCTAGTCATTAGTGTTTAGTAGGTTTTTAGGAGAGATAATTTTTTCTGATTTTGAAGGTTAGTCAAAACCCTACTTTAACTCAGACCTACAATCACAACTCGTGATTTTATTTTGTTATTGTTAACATGATGACAAATAAATTTAACCAGCTCTAAATAAAATAGTTTTCAGTAAAGCACAAATGGTGCTCTGGTCTTAAGAGAATTTAAGTTTCCAGAGATTTATTTGAGACGTGCCGTTCATATTTGTGATATATTTTATCTGTTATCTTTGATTGGCCTTGTGACTTTCTTTTGGTTACTGTTGGTGTTATGATAAATAAAAAAAAATCTATTCAACATCCAAATCATTTTAACTGTTGAAGCGTAAAGACTGATCTAGTGTTTAGGGGGCTAGTAGGGTTTTAAGGGGTTAATTTTTTCTTATTTTGAAATCCAGTCATAAACCTGTGATATCTCAAAAGTTTTGTTTATGACACGCCGCTCATATTTACGATAGTTTTTTAACCTTGATTGACGTTACGATTTTGACTTGCTGTTGTGGACGTCATGTTGTTAAAAAAATCACTATGCTCAAAATACAAATTGTTTTCAATAAAATACAAAGGATGGTAAGGTCTTAGAGGGTTTAAAGGGGTTAATTCCTTCTTATTTTGAAGGTCAGTCAAAAATCTGTGATAGATGACAAGTAACCAACACTCAACTCGAAATAAAATTGTTTTCAGTAAATCACAAATGACAGTCTGGTCATTAGAGGGTTTAACAGAGTTGAAGTGTATTAACTCTTACTTATTTCAAAGGCTAGCCAAAAACGTGTGATAGCTCACCAGTTTTATGTCTGATGAACGTGAAAACTTTTGTTGGTTAATCGTGATTGCCATTTCGGTTTATTTTGTTGTTGTGACATTATGACCAATAATAAAACACCCAGGACAAGTTCCAAACAGTTTTCAGTAAAGCGAAAATGGTGCCCTGGTCTTTAGAGGGTCGAATATCCCCTCTCCCAGCCAAAATAATACGCACTAACAGAATACTATAAAACTTAAAGATAAAATAACACGCTGTTGTTTCTTCTAATTTGTTTTTTCGAAAGACCATTTATTTTCTTTGACCTTTCTTCCAAAATCAAACATTTGAGGAGAGGTTCATTTGAGTTAAAAAGATTAGTTTATGAAACTAAAGAGGCGCTTCACAAAAAAAAAAAAAAAAAATTACCAAGAAGCCCGATATCGGGCCTCCATAGGAAAAGTATATACTTATTATTACTAAAGACATTATGGTGATGTTTGAAGATTTTTTATATATCTGTAGTACAGATGTATAAAACGAAGAGAAACATATCCCTAAATTTCTTGAGAGATAACCAACCAAAAACTATTAGATAGGTATATAAAGGGTCTCATAAGCCGTAGCCTCTCAGCCAGTGATTCCTTAGCAGTCTACGAAAGATTGGCCTCTCAGATAGCCGTTTCTTAGAAGCCTATAAAAAATTCGCCTCTCAGGCAGTGGTTTCCTAGCAGAGGACGAAAGATTTACCTCTCAGGTAGTGGTTCCTAAGCAGCCTACAAAAAATTGGCCTCTAAGGTAGCTGTTTCTTAGCAGCCGACAAAAATTGGCTTATCAGTGGTTTCTTAGCAGTCTGCGAAAGATTCGCCTCTCAGGCAGTGTTTTTTTTTTAACAGCCTAGGAAAGGTTGGCCTCTCAGGTAGCCGTTTCTTAGCAGCCTACAAAAAATTATCTTCTTAGGCAGTGGTTCTTATGAAGCCTACGAAATACTGGCCTCTAAGATAGTCGTTTTTTAGCAGCCTACAAAACATTCGCCTCTCAGGCAGTGGTTTCCTAGCCGACGGCAAAAGATTCGCCTCTCAGTCAGTGATTCTTAAGCAGCCTATAAAAGATGGGCCTCTCATGTAGCTGTTTCTTAGCAGCCTACAAAAAATTGGTTTCTCAGTCAGTGGTTTCTTAGCAGCCTACGGAAGATTCGTCTCTTAGGCAGTAGTTTTTCAGCAGCCGACAAAAGATTCACCACTCAGGTAGCCCGTTCTTAGCAGCCTACAAAAAAATTGTCGCTCGGTCAGTGGTTCCTAAGCAGCCTACGAAAGATTAGCCTCGCAGCCCCATTAACCACACTTTTAGGAATCACACTCCCCATACTGAGAAGATAATTACGAATGAAAAAACCACAGTTCGCAATTATCATCCGTAATCTCCTGAATTGATTCTGATTTTACACACGGCAATCCTGACACTGTGGCACGGTTAAAAACATTACAAAACAATCGAAAAATAAGAGAAACAAATACTTTTCGTTTACATTTTTGTTTATGCTATCAGTATTTAGCTTTCGTATATCTAAATCAATAGAGGATACTAATTACTCGAACAATGGAGATGAATTGTTATTCTTAGCATTAGAGAGTAGGGCCTCCATGCCTTAGCCTCAGATTATGTGGCTCATCAATTAAGATATAGCCAAAGCTCAGTATGTTAAAAGTTAATCCAGATGGACTTTTTCCAAACCTGTTTGTTTTATTTTGTATTTTTAAGTTTATGTTTTTATTTTAGTTGCTTTTTTATTTTTATAATTTTATTTGATTTTCATTTTACAATTTCAGTTTGCGTTAAATAAGTTTTTATAATGCAATTTTATACTATTTTAGACTTTTATTTTATTTATTAATTCTGTTTGTATTGTTTCTTATTTATTTTTTATTCTTTTATTGCTAAATTTAGTATTTTTTTTAAGTGGATTTTTTACATAATTTTATTTTATTTGTTTCATTTAAGTTTTTTTTGTACAGAGTCTCGGCTCCCTCCAAAAAATTCAAGAATAGGGCCAATAACCAGCCATTTTGAAGCCAGCGCGTAATAGGAAGACGGCAACATTTGCTGTCTAGAACCGTATCATCTCTCACCCCCTACCCCACGATTTGTCAACAAAATTTGGAATGAACTTCAGAAACGCCATGGACTTGAGCACCCGTCACAAGTTCATTACCAACACGAAATAAAAACCGGCTCATCTTGAATGAGCCTGTGAATGAATTGTCATTCACAGGGTCATGAATGACCCTTGAATTGTCAGTTGAATGACCCTTGAATGAATTGTCATCAGATTGTGGAAGGAAGTCCCTTCAATATATCAAAAAATTGTGGAATAGACTGAAATATACAGTGAACTAAAAAAAAAAAACAAGAATGAAGACAGAACCCCATCGACTTGTCAGTGAATTATGGAATAGATTTCGAACACACTACGAGCCTGAAAACTTACTACAAACCTGTTTAAGTTCAGAATAAAGACAGCCACCCTAGACCTGTCAAGGATTTGTGGGCTAAACTTTTAATATGCTAACTTGAGAACCAATCACAAACCCGGAATAGAAATAGAAATAGACGGAATAGAAACAGAAAATTCTGAAGTGGGCTCTTAAATAAAGCCCGTAAAATATCTGGAATAGATTCCACCTTAAAAACCAGTAAATTATGGAATGGACCTCAAGCGCGTTGTACATTAGAAAACTCGTCATAAATCCATTAAAAGCCCGTGGTAGAGACACACCCACCTGTTTTTTCAGAAAATTAAGGGGAGTTTCTCACCGTTATCGCAGCAAGTAATGTATTTTCTTCATTTTGTCGAATCTCATTGTTTTCCTGAATTGATAGGATACTTAGGAACCTTACGACGAGAATACGAAACATTTCTAGAGATACATTCAAAGCGTTCTCTTGAATAGCGGATCTATACTCGGGTTGATTTTTGTCGACACCTGAAATAATGAATTTTATCGTTTAGTATATCTTATTATTAAATACAAAATAGATGGTATTGTTTCAAAATGAATAAGATATTACACTTTCAAAATGTGATTGTTTCTAGATATTATTTTTTGTAGAGCATAGAAAAGCGAGGAGAGGAATAGCGAGAGAGCATAAGGGATGAGAAGAGTAAAAGAGAGGAAGAGGCAGAAAGGGAGTGAAAAGGGTAATAAGAAGGTAGGGGAAAAGGAAAAGAGAGAGAGAGGGAGAGAGAGAGAGAGAGAGGGAGAGAGAGAGAGAAAGAGAGAATTGAAATTATCTTCTGCAGTTATTGCAGATTTTCTCTTCACTTTATATAGTATTTTGTGATTGTACTAAGAATAACATAAGAACAAGATGTTGGACAGAAATGATATTTTTATAAAGACAGTGACTTAAATCAATTTTAAACAAAGATTTTGGCTAGGTATCCAACAGTCGTTAACAGCGACGAATAAAAAAAAAAAGTAAAATACAACTTAAAATTCGTTTCTTTTACCCACAAGTAGGCTACAATATTATTCAAGAAAGAATGCAAAAAACATATTATGTTTATTATGTTATAAACATAATACTATGTTTGTCGGCCCCCAGTATATTCCAAATCTACTTAAAATTTCTTTACACTAAATTTCTTTGATTACTTTACTTATTTCTACATAAAATTTCTTTAATCACTGAAACAATGACTGCTGAAAGATAGTTTTACAGAGTTGAAGAGAGTTTGGAATTCGAAAAACAAATTGGAATTTGAAAAAAAGTTCTTCTTGAAAAATAAACACCGTGATATCCAGCAACCAAAACAAATTTTAAACAAAACAAATATTATTTTATCTTTGATTTTTACCAACTTTTTATTAGGCAATAGTTCGCTATATACTTACTGATAACTATGTGCTAACATTTATCTACTCTTTGTTTATTGAAATAAACCTTGATAAAGAGTTACCTTAAACATATTTTTTAAAATTATGTAACTAGATCTGATACGTTTTTACTAATACTAATGGTGAAAGCAGACCGCAACATTGAACCGTCTAAAGCCAACTATCTACGCAAGACCCTTCCCCCCGCCCCATTCTCAACCACTTCCATTTCCACTTGAATATTAGGGGTGTCTTATAAGAGAAGAGGGAGGACGCCTCCCTCCCTCCACAATATTTTCAGAGGTAATTTAAGCTTGTGGAAATAAATGACGTAAAGTCAATGAAAAAAAAAATCAGTCTCAGTAGATAAAAAAAAAAATGAAGTAATTTTAACAGTAATATCCCCAAATTAGTCAGTAAAAACGACTGGCAAGTCAGCAAAATCCGACCCAAGGCAAATCCAAAATCCATGGCAGGAGGTGAACAACGATGTTTGAATACATAGGGAGGAGGAGTGTGCACATACTTAAATTACTAGAAAGGATAGAATTTTGTAATAAATACTCTCCTTATTTATTAATTAATATAATTAAAATTGAGATTTTTTTTTTTACAATATATGAGGAAAACAAAAACATCATTTGAGCCTAGATACATCAATTAGGCCAAATATGATGGGACACATCCAGAAAATGTTGGGAATAACATATTACCCCAAACCCCACTTCCCTTCATTTACATTGAGCACTCAGTAGCGACTGGATAGGGATTGAGTTCGCCTACGTTAACCATAGGTAGTTTGGAGCTGCTGTGGTTTGTTAGTAGTAGTAAATGTGACCAAACCATTTTCAAGTTCATCTTGTTATAGGCCTACACAGTGGAATCCAGACAATTGTGCTTTGGTATAAATAGTAATGCATCTCTCACCTTTGAGTTGTGTATTGTCGATTGAAAACATGTTTAATGCTAGCATTTGTAAAATTCTATCCAGGGTTATTGGCATCGGGTTGGAGTTAACTACCACCTCAAATTCTTTCAGCATCATGAGGGCACCTTCTCGAAATGTCTCCATACTAAAAAAAAAAAAAAATAAAGAAATTTGTAACAAAGAACAGAAAGAGTAAGAAGCATAAAAGCTAGAGATATAAAACAAGGCTAGAGTTGCCAATAATAATATTCAAGAACAAAATGTTTTAAGATACAAAAAAAGGAAAAGAGGAATAATATCAGAGGCAAACAAAAGGAAAAAAGGAATAACGACAAACCGGAATATTTATGTACTGAAAAAAATTGGAGTAAAGCTCTAAGAAAAGTAATGAAATTATTAGAAGATGACAGGCCAAAGTCTTGGAAATTGGATGGTTAAAAACCCTTGCCCGTCTTTTTATTAAGTGGCATATTTTACTACATCAAGAACTCTTAAACTTAACTGTTATTTACAAAAAAGAATTGTGAAGACCCTTGAAAGGGTATGCAGTTTTCCCAGACTCATTATTTTCTTTCTATTTAAAAAGATATTTCACCTCTCTATTAGACCCTTTTTTAAGGATTCTAAAATTAACATCGGTTCAAGCTTAAAAGCCTTAGGTGCTCATTAAGCTTTCGTTATTAACTCAAATTCCTTGCACACTTTCATTGATATATCTTGCTCTTTCTTCTTAATACTTTCCACTTTTTTTCGTTATTTTTTTCTTTTTGTGTATATATATATATATATATATATATATATATATATATATATACTACTACTACTACTACTAAGAACTTACTGCAGCACCAAGCTGGGTAAGGCCAACACAGCTAAGCACAATCCTCCTCCAGCCTAATCTATTCGAAGCCTCTCTCTTTACACCCTCCCAGGAAGCTCCCATTTTCTTTAAATATTTATTTATGACATCATCCCACCCCAGACGAGGACGACCTGCTTTCCGTGTAGCCCCAGACGGTTGACCAAAAAGGACAATCTTCGGCAATCTGTCATCCTTCATCTACAAAACGCGGCCTAGCCATCTCAACCTTTCTTCTATTATAGCCCTAGAAAGCGGGATTGAACCATATTTTTCGTACAACCTGCTGTTTGAAATACAGTCAGTCAGCCGTGTACCCAGAACAATCCTTAGGCAACTTCTCTGGAAAACATCTGGTAAATTTTCATCCGTTTTTCAGAGCGCCCATGCTTGAGAGCCATATTTGACCACTGTCATCACTGTAGCTTCCAAAATTCTAATCTTGGTTTGCAGACTTATCTTTTTATTCTTCCAAACTTTTTTTAACTGTGAAAAAACACCCTGAGCCTTAGCTATTCTACTTTTAACATCTTCAGTGCTCCCACCGTCTTTACTAATAATACTACCAAAGTAAGTGAAGCTACCCACCTGATCAATCAGGTTTAAATCAATATATCAGGTAATATATATATATATATATATATATATATATATATATATATATATATATATATATATATATATATATATATATATATATATATATATATATATATATATATATATATATATATATATATATATATATATATATATATATATATATATATATACATATATATACATATATATATATATATATATATATATATATATATATATATATATATATATATATATATATATATATATATATATATATATATATATATATATATATATATATATATATATATATATATATATATATATATATATATATATATATATATATATATATATATATATATATATATATATATATATATATATATATATATATATATGTATATATATGTATATATATATATATATATATATATATATATATATATATATATATATATATATATATATATATATTATACATATTATTTGAAGTTTATAATTGTAGGAAATTAAGACTGTCTAACTGAGCAATGTAAGGAATAACTTTCTAGTGATACTGAACGACTTTCTAATAATGTCTAAGGAAACCTTCTAATTTATTTAATTCAAATAAAACCTCTTTTTTTATATTGGAGATATTAGACCACAAGTTTCCTGCGGAGCATTGCAAGCAAGGTCATAGCCATCCTGGCTCCGCAGAACTAAGGTAAGATATGATAAAGCAATTTTCCCCTAGTAGCAAAGGAAACTAATGAAATTTTTTCATTTGGTACTATCCTCTCTTTACTCATGTTTATTAATTTTCCCACTTTCTACTTTTGTTATACTCCTGTCATTCCTTTTCTTCCTCAAATTTAAAGTGCAGATTTTATTATTTTTTTTTTTTAAAGCTGGCAATGGGTGTTTCTTTTTCTTTTCATCATTATAGCTTTCGGATAACTCCAACTTTTCATTTCAAGCTCCCCTTATTAAACATCTCTTCTCGTAAAAAATAAGTCCCTTACACCTCAACTTTCCTGCCTAGTATCACAAACAATTCTCTTGTCATCCCCACTGCACGGTTAGATATTGTAAAACTAATGAAGCAATTTCTGGAATTTTGTAATGTTTCCTTCTCAAAGACCCCATTGTACACTAATACCCAGAAACCAGATAAGAAAAAATGCCGTGGTTCCTTACGGAGAGTGGAGCCATTAAATATTTACTCTTCGCAGCCTATGCACCACAGAAATATTAAATTATTAAATATTAAATATTATATTAATATTATATTATTATATAATATTACATAATCTTATATAATATTATTATATATATTATTATATAATATTATATAATTATACATAATAATATTATATAATTTTATATTAATGTTATAAATGGTATATTATATTAAATATTAATTAGTATTAAAATTAATTAATTAGCCTATGCAGCACAGAAATATTAAATTACGAGTAAAAAAGTACGTTGGAACTGCGATTTTTAGTTAAACATTCCTCAAATTCCTCAACAACATTCTAAACATTTAGAATGTTTATAAACAAATATTAGTAAGGGTTTAGTCAAATTGGCGTCTAAAAGCCTGTTTTTCGCCTTATTAGAGGTTCAGCCAAAACAGTTTCCAGTTGATGCAAAAATACTTATCGCGGTTCGGATCTCCAGAGCTGGACTTCCAGAGAATTTCCACGGAGGAGAAATTACTGGTTTAATCGTACCTTCAATAAAAAAAAAAAAAAAAACGTGGGTTCTTCACTAGGTTCTCACTAGGTTCTTTGACAATAAAGCTAAAAAATACGGCACTGGACTATACAGTCCCTTCCGGTGGTGCTGATCCCTATTTCAAGACCTTCAGCCAAGAAAGTAAGGGGGGGCAGCCATCCTGTACTGTTTACCTTCACCATATTTCTCCATTTAGAGCTGGGAAGACTGCAGCTAAGCTTACTAATTCACACCATTGATCTTAAACTCCGGTCCTAACGGATAAGCTATTTCAGGTTTAGTGTACTAACATCAATAATGCCTAAATAACAAACTTGCAAACTTTTAGTGGTTGGCCACTTCTGAAGGAAACATGTTAACACATTGAATATAGTAAAATCAGATTCCTTAGTTTATGCTCTTTCCAAACATCGTGGTTGTTTTGATACACCTTACCAATTCTCCTTTTATTTATTTTACATATCTCCTTTAGACATGCTCAACCAATAAACAAGTGCTTTTCTCACTAATATAGCGCTAATAATTAGGTAAAATAGCGTTAAATTAATAAGCAGATTAAAAAACGCTAAAAATTAGGAAATTAATGACAACGTTAAATAAGTTATTTAGTAACAATTAAACCATCAGATGTCTACCCATAAATTTGCTCTTAGTATTTTATTTGCCAACACAGACTAACGTAAGGCTGAAAAAAAGTACAAGGACCACTGCTCCTTGTGTGCTCCTTGTGGTGCCATAACTGTTCCACACTTCCCAGAACCGCTTATGTGACCAAAGCTAAAATCAGTTGTTTGGTTACCCCAAAAACGATGGTTAACTAAGAACACGAAGCACGAAAATAGGCCATACAATACATCACGAACAATACATCACGTATGCATATGATGCGAATATTTGTATGGCTTGATCGTATCACCTCCCCCCTCCCGAAAAAAATCTTGGATACTTCCTTGTATACATACGTTTAGCTGACTCACATTCGGAACGGCTAACACCTAACTTCGGCATAATTTAAATACTATGGTGGTGTTTCATAATGAAAAAGTAAATAAATATCTCACAATAGCTTCAAACAAATAATACTGGATTAATGTTTATAATACAAATATAATATATTTAATACATTAATATTACTATATCTAACATTAAATACAAAAAAAAATATTTTAACTTACCCAATTTTAGTGTATAATTTCGCCTGATAATTTACAAAACTTGTAATTAGTCGCCGATTGACCTAGAAATAACAAAAGTTCATAAATATGAAAAGTAAAAAGCAACAAGTAGGTACGGGCACAAACAGGGCAGGGGTAAGACTCGCTCCCTTCCCCCTAAAAAAGAGGTTTTTCATAAAAATTTACTTTGGTTCTCAAATACCATAAAGTCAAAAGTCGAAAGTGCGCAAGTACACTGAGTCTCGGTAGTACTGGCCGTAGTTACAGTAGCAAAGTAGCAGAAGTAGTAGTAGTTTCAGTATGCAGAGAGTGCATTTTGGTTAGTTCAACATCTCTCTCAATACGCCCTGAAAGTTTCAACTTAATAATCTATTCTATTCTTGAGAAACTGCCCACACTTCCTTTTGGTAACCTAAATACTCACAGTGTATTTTGATTTAGTTCAACACCCCCTAAATATTCCCTAAAAGTTTCACTTTAATACCCTTAGCCAAAGAAGAAGTAGAAGTCGTAGCAGTAATAATAGTAGCAACGCACACAGCGCCTTTTGGTTAGTCCAACATCCCCCTCAAAATGCCCTGAAAGTTTCAACTTCATGCTCTACGCCGTTCCTAAGATATTGCTGTTCCTTAATATCACTAAGGAGCGTAAATTAACGCCGTTCCTAAGATACTACGCCGTTCCTTAATATCATTAGCATCACTAGTAGCAATAATCGTTGACGTAGTAATATACACATACTGTCTTTTGGTTAGTTGAAAATCCTCCTCAACCAACCCTGAAAGTTACGGGATTGGGAATAAGTGGACCTTAGGGCTCGTGCCACTCCAAAAAAACGGAGGTTTTCATGATTTCTACTATAATGTATTAGACATCTCCGAATGATTAACCTATTTTGATGTTTTGAAAGGTGTCAATGGCTCTTCCAACAGAAATCTCTGTGTACATATCCTGCCAGGGATTATTATATTTAACCCAGTTCTTGTTTTGAATTTATGGTGAGGTAACTGTTTTATTCGAAAAGACTTAAAAACTTGAATTTGACTAAGCATATAGGCTCTAAAATTATACAACACTATTGTATGATCGGTATACATGTTTATAAAATAAAAGAAAATCAAAATAATAAAACTTTATAAATACTAAAAGCTAAAAGCCACAAATAGTACCGTACACATGGATTGTTTGGGGGAAGGAGTTTGAGTACCCTAGGGCTCGCACCCCTTTGCCTAAGACAGATATTTTTCATAAATACCTTTTGGCTCATTTTCCTTACTTTTATGATGTTTTATTTTAATTAAATTATAAGAAAAAGAAGTTTTTTTAACTGAAAGTAAGGAATGACATTAATAGTTAAAACGAACAGAACTTAGTCTGTAGGTGAGGGTGGGGATTCCCCCTCCTCAATACCTCGCTCTTCATACTAATGTTTTTTTTGCCTTTAAAAAAGCTTCTTATTGTATTTAATTGATCCTTGTATTTCAGGAATGGTTCTTAAATATTTGGGACAAAATGTCAAACTTTAGCGTAAAGAGCGAAGTATTGAGAAGGAGGCAGTACCCCCTACATATAGAATAACTTCTGTTGTTTTTCAAATATAATGTTGCTCCTTACTTTCAGTTAAAAAAATTGTTTTTTCTTATTTAATTTCTGATCATTTTCCAAGGAATGCAAGAAAATCCACCTCCGCCTCCATGGGAAATCTCCCAAACGAAAATTTTCCCCATAGAAAGTTCCTTCTGCGTAAAATTCTCCCCCAAGAAGATTCCATCCCTCACTGAAAGTCACTCCGCGAAAGAATTAGCCCTGGAAAAGAACGCACTCCACCCTTCGGAAAAGAACACATCCATGATTTTTATTCTGGCGAAAAATACAAATTCCACTTTTTTGCAGATTGGAGCTTGAAACCTCTAAAGTGAGGTTCTCTAATACTCTGAATCCGATGGTGCAATTTTCATTCAATCCTTGAATTTTTTGGGGTGCCATTTTTCTCGGGCTCATCGTTTTTTAATGGATAATATTGAACTTAACGAATTCTATATATTTAGAAATGGCATAAAAATCCAACTCTTTGGACATATCTATTGTTATCACAAGTGTGTTTTTTTAGAGTCCATTACATTCTGTAAAATTTCACTCCTTACTTAGAGTTCGTTACCACGAACTGTTTGAAAGATTTTCAAGTCTGAATTGGATTGAACATTTAGGCTGTAGAAAAATTATAAATTTAGTAAATTATAAATTTAGGCTAAAAATAAAAAATTGTAAATTTAGCCTATAAATAATAACGAAGACCACTCTGCCTTTCCATCATACAAAATAGAAGAAGATAACAATCAATTTTGTGAAGACACTGATTAACATATTGAATACAATCTAAGTGATTATTTTGGCTATTGAATCAACAGCCGTCATCAGCGTAATTTAACATAAAACAAAAAAACCTGACTTACTTAAAAAGACATCGATAAAAATATTTCAAACTAAAACCACTAAATAAAACTAAATTTTAACAGAATCCTTACTTTACAAGGTGTCCTTACTTCACAAGGTTCAGCTAAAACATTTTTCATCGACATGTTTAAAGGATTTTTTTTGGTTTTACGTTATATTTTCCTGGAGAAGGTTGATTATGCACCCGAAATATTCGCTTAGTTTGTATTCACTGTCTTCACAAAATTCCACGTTATATTCTTTTATTTTGTATATGGATGCATTACATAATTGCAAAACTACATATACTTTATGACTGTATGTTTATATTATTGTATGAGCATGATAATTCATCAAACATAATTGATTAAATAAATAATTAAACTTAATTGGTTATGTTGGTTAAATATAATGTATTTATTAAACATTTCTGCACTTTAATTTTCTTCATAGTGTTTGTTTCTGTCTTAATTTTCTTGCGCAAATTTAGTTTCTTTTCCTACACATCTATCTCTTTCTTTCTCTCTCTTCTCCTACACGTTTAATTATTGTTTTAACAAATTCTTTAAAAAAAAACTGATACAAATGAGAACATATTACCTCATTAATTGGCATTTGTTTAAGCTCTTCGGTATACGGGTCTTTTTCTTCCCCTAAGGGTCCAGCTGTAGCAGCCCTGTGAGAATTCTTCCCACCTAAAGGGTGGATCCATATTTCTTTCCTGATTTCGCTTTCTTTTCTTTGTCTGACAGGAGTCCTTGGTGCAGAAGGCTGAGCAGTCGCCTGCTTTTCTTCACGCCTCTTCCTCTCCTGGGCTTCCAACTGAAAGACCGTGAATTGTAAAAGAATCAGGCTCTTAGAATCTTTCATTTTTTACAATACTGCAAAAATAGATCCCACCGACTTTAATGAAAATCTATTAATTATTAATAATTAATTAATTATTATTGTTTTAATTAATATTAAATTTTAATTAATTATTATTATTTAATTAATATTAAAATAATTAATTAATGAAAATCCTACCATCAGATTCAGCGTACCATTGAACTCCACATTGTGGAAGTTTCAAGCTCCTATATAGCCAAATGTAGAATTTTCAACTTTTCTTTTGCCAAAAAAAAATGACGGTTGCGTGTATCGAAATAAGGGTCGGGTCATAGAATATCGCTAGAGAGCGAATTTGAACGGAAATTAAAACTTCTAGTGCACTTTTTAAGTGACCTGAAATATTGGAGGACAACTAACCCCTTCAGGGGGCTGCTTGCTAGAAAAAAGGACGTGGGAGGGGACCTCTCCCACGTCCATTTCCCCCCAAAGTCATCCAATCAAAATTTTTAGATAGTCATTTTGTTTAGCATAGTAGAACTTAGTGGTCCTTAGTGGTAACATAAGTACTCTCCCACCGACCCTGCAGCAGTTTTTCTCACGGACAACCTCAGGTAGGTACTTTTCTTCTTTACATAATTCTTCTCGACGATTTATTTTACCAAAACGATCCTCTACAGCAGCTCAGAGGTCTCCTGTATATCAGTCAATTCTATTATGGAACTCCATCCCTTCGGATGTCCCTCTTTTTCTTTCTGCAAAGGCATTATTTCGTCGGGTTTTTCCGGTTCAATAATTTTTGTCTCTCTTTTTAATTCTATCCCAATTTGTATATCACTTCTCTTCTTTTAAAATCATTTTCAGCTATATGTTAAATCTCCTTCTAAATCTTCCATCTGTTGAATGTCCTTGTCATGTTCCAGTGTTTTTTTTTTTGTTTTTTTTTTTTGTATATATTTTATAAAAGTGTTTTATTCTTGTTCACTGTGGTCCATTACAAGCAAAGCTTCTTGGGCCTAGTAACCGCTTTACTTTTGTAATAGTTTTGCTTTTAGTATTAATAAATTGATTGATTGACTCTTCATCCTTCTCAGTGTGTTCAGAATTTCGCCATTTAATTCCTCCTGTGAAGTTCCTCCTTGGCGTCTTCTTAAGAACTTATTAACACCTATGAGTACCTTGAACACCTCTTGTGAACTTTCTCCACCTCATTTGAGAACTGCTTTTCGTTTAGCCCCAGACGACTAAGCTACAGCGGCAATAAAATAATTTTTTAATTAGCACTTAAAAAAAAATGGAAAAAAACACGAAGAAATACAAAATAATGTGTCTTATCATAGAAAAAAAATCTTAAAAAAAATAATAATAATAAAATAAAAACTAAAAACGATGGTGATTTTTAGCCAGCGGAAAAGAAGTAAAACGAGAAGACATAGCAGATGTTTTGGCAAGGCTAAGGTCCTTGCCGAAATATCTGCTCATTGCTGAACATACACAAAACGAAACAACTAGCCTTCCGGATTAAAGCATAACGAGACAGAGAAAACAAATTTGTAATCCCGAAAAACTGTAAAATTTGAGTTTGTTCTCTCGTTACACTTTACTTCGAGAGGTTGTTCTTTTTTTGTGTGTGTATGTTGAGCATTGAGGACGGCTTGCCGCGGAGGTCTTTCCCGAAATACCGAGAGCCAGCACCCTATTCAGAAGTAAAACTCTAATATTGCCGAGAGCCCCGAAACTGCCGAGAACCAACACCATATTCACAACTTAAAATTAGGATGGTGCCGAGAGCCCTGAAACTGCCAAGAACTAGCACCATATTCACAACTGAAATTCTAACATCGTCGAGAACCCTGAAACTGCCAAGAACCACCACCATATCCACAACTGAAATTCTGACATTGCCGATAGCCCTGAAACTGCTGAGACCCAGCACCTTACTCACAACTGAGATTGCCCCGATACGGCCAAGAACCAACACCATTTTCAAAATTATAATATTCTGACTCCTTAAACTTTTTCATAGTTTCGAAACAACACATGCTATGCTAATCCAGAAGGCGTTATGGGACAAGTTTTGTCAAGGGGACATTTAAAACCCAGCATATTAAACGGATTAAGTTCGAATGATGGGTCGAATTCACGGTCCTATATATTATTTGGATTTCAAATAATTTGGAGTTTAAATTCTTTCAAAAATGAGTTATATCTCCTTTAATGCGAAAACAGTTGGAAGTTTCAGGTATTGACTCACAAGTCAGACTGTGTGTCAACTACTCGTCAATAAAAAGCGAGAACCTCAAAATATGCTTTTCGTTTTTTGCTCACCTTTAAAATCCATAATCAGATTCACTGAATCATTCTATCAAATGAAATACGCTCGATCGATCTTTATAATCAGTGTTCCCGTCTTTTTTGAATTTCAGATAATTAGGAATCTCTATTCTTCGCAAAATGGGTTATATCTGTTTTTATCAACCATAGAAATTATTGAAATTGCAACTTTTGCGTAATAAGTTTGTGTGTTTGTCAACTGTTCGCCAGTAACAACGTAAAACCTCAAAATATTTTTTTCATTCTTTTGCTCACCTCTAAAATTCTTAATCAGATATACTGAATTACCCTATTAAACAAAATACTAAAGTCAATCAGAAATAAGAAATTAATCAATCAACTTAAAATTAGAAAGGTCAAATTTTGTAACACAATATTATGTGTACTCATTAAAGGGATCAATAAATTGCAAGAGTCAAGATGGTGAAGCGAAACCACTAAAGCTTTAATATGTTTTTGTAGCGAGGCAACTGACTGAACTCTTTTAGTGCGATAGATAATAATAAATAAACAGTCTGAGCAAATTTTCGTAGATTTCGTAGATTTTCGTAGTCCAATGCTAAGGCTGCTCAAAGACTGTCTGAAACAGTCTGAGCAGATTTCCGTAGATTTCGTAGATTTTCGTAGTCCAATGCTAAGGCTGCTCAAAGACTGTCTGAAACAGTCTGAGCAGATTTTCGTAGATTTCGTAGATTTTCGTAGTTCAATGCTAAGGCTACTCAAAGACTGCTGCTAATAATGCTGAAGTACGAAATAAAATAAAGTTTATGAAACAAAATTCTTATGAAGTTTAGCCTACCAGCTATCCTCCTGGTTGTGACAATCTACCATTCTTGTTTTATTAATAACAAAAATTAGTATATAAATAAACAGTAACACACAAACAAATCTATAAATGTATTATAATAAACAAAAAGCTAAATAATAAGTAATGATACTAAATAAATGCAATAAGAATAAAAAGATAATTGATTTAATGTAATGAATAAATCTACTCTATATATCTTAATGTTTTCATAATAAATATATTACAATAAATCAATTTAAATAACTTCAGTCTGTTTCGCATGGTCGTATGACGGCGCTGAATTAAAATGAGTTAGGAGCAAGACCGTATCTGGGGGGTGGGTATCGTTTTGGAATCCCCTCCCCTCGCCTCCCAAATTTTGTTTCCGACTCGTAACAAACGTAACAAACATGCATATACAAAAATTTTGGAAGGTTTTTTTAACGTTTTTTTTGTAGCCCGCCTGCCCCCCCAAACAAAAGTCCGGGACACGCTCTTTGCTAGGACTGTTTCAAGATATTAGCCGTTCTCGACCAAACCTCACAAACTTCATTTGCACAAACCTTGAGTAAAATTTTACGCATGAAGGAGCATATATATCGATACCTCATTTACAATCCTATTAATAATCGATATTAAGTGATCGGTGCAACATAGAACACGTTAGATAACATCAATATACCTTGACCAATCAATACCTGTTTTTTTTATATATATATATATATATATATATATATATATATATATATATATATATATATATATATATATATATATACATATATATATATATTAAATATATATATATATATATTAAATATATATATATATATATATATATATACTAGCTGTTGGGGTGGCGCTTCGCGCCACCCCAACACCTAGTTGGTGGGGGCGCTTCGCGCCCCCCCCCCCAAGCCCCCCCGCGCGCGTAAGTCGTTACGCGCCATAATAGTTACGCGCCATTGTAGTTGTGTCCCTATGTCCCACCTGTGAATATAGATATATATATATATATATATATATATATATATATATATATATATATATATATATATATATATATATGGTTTTAACTACGTAAAACTTGCGAATATACAACATTCTTTGCTGTCCCATTGTCTTTGCATATAAATAGATTGTCAGGTTTACCGACTCTTGAACATGCAACATATAATGGTCCATGGGAAAACAATCTGTATTCAGATCTATACCTCATGATTCTAATGATTGCCCTTGAGCTTTGTTGATGGTGATTGCTAATCGACCATTCCCTGTCCCGGTGTCCCGGTCGTCATTTACATCCCCCTGTTTCCCCCGGTGTCCCCGTTGTAGTTGTGTCCCTGTGTCCCGGTCGTCATTTATATTCCCTGTGTCCCGGTCGTCATTTGTATCCCGGTGTCCCGGTCTGTATATACATTCGTTTTTTAGTTTTGTTTTTCTCCTTTATTTTTTTCCTTTTTTTTTCTTTTTTAGCTTATTTAGATTTTTAGATTTTTTAGTTTTTTTATTAGTTTTTAGTTTTTTTTTCTTTTTAGTTTTTTTGTCCCGGTCGTCATTTATATCCCCCTGTTTCCCCCGGTGTCCCCGTTGTAGTTGTGTCCCTGTGTCCCGGTCGTCATTTATATTCCCTGTGTCCCGGTCGTCATTTGTATCCCGGTGTACCGGTCTGTATATACATTCGTTTTTTAGTTTTGTTTTTCTCCTTTATTTTTTTCCTTTTTTTTTTTTTTTTAGTTTATTTAGATTTTTAGATTTTTTAGTTTTTTTATTAGTTTTTAGTTTTTTTTTTCTTTTTAGTTTTTTTTGTAGTTTTTAACTTCTTTTTAGTTTTGTTAATTTTTTTTTTTACTTATGTCCTGGTCGTCATTTATACTCCCTGTGTCCCGGTGCTTTGTTGATTGCTAATCGAACATTCCTTTTGTCCTGGTCGCTTTCTCTTTGAGTGTCGTCATTTATTTTTTTCTTTTTTAGTTCTTTTAGTTTTTACCTTTTTTAGTTTTTTTTAGTTTTTTAGATGAAAATTTTTTTTAGTTTTTTCCTTTTTTTCTTTTTAGTTTTTTATTGGTTTTTACCTTTATGTTAGCTTATTTTTCAGTTTTTTCCTTTTTTTTTAGTTTTTTTTTATTTTTAATTTTTTTTAGTTTTTTACCTTTTTTTAGTTTTTTTAGTTTTTTTAGTTTTTTTAGTTTTTTAGCTTTTTTACTTTTTTTATTAGTTTTTAGTTTTTTTGTAGTTTTTGCCTTTTTTTAGTTTTTTCAGTTTTTTTTTTAGTTTTTTATTGGTTTTTACCTTTATTTTAGCTTATTTTTCAGTTTTTTCCTTTTTTTTAGTTTTTAGTTTTTTTAGTTTTTTACCTTTTTTTAGTTTTTTTAGTTTTTTTAGTTTTTTAGCTTTTTTATTTTTTTTATTAGTTTTTAGTTTTTTTTGTAGTTTTTGCCTTTTTTTAGTTTTTTTAGTTTTTTAGCTTTTTTATTAGTTTTTAGTTTTTTTTGTAGTTTTTGCCTTTTTTTAGTTTTTTTAGTTTTTTAGCTTTTTTATTTTTTTTATTAGTTTTTAGTTTTTTTTGTAGTTTTTGCCTTTTTTTAGTTTTTTCAGTTTTGACGTCACCTGATCCAGTTTTTTCAGGTGACGTCACCTGATCCACGATCCACAGATCCACAGACAACTTATTTTTATATATATAGATAGTTTTTTTTTTTTTACTTATGTCCTGGTCGTCATTTATACTCCCTGTGTCCCGGTGCTTTGTTGATTGCTAATCGAACATTCCTTTTGTCCTGGTCGCTTTCTCTTTGAGTTTCGTCATTTATTTTTTTATTTTTTAGTTCTTTTAGTTTTTACCTTTTTTAGTTTTTTTTAGTTTTTTAGATGAAAATTTTTTTTAGTTTTTTCCTTTTTTTCTTTTTAGTTTTTTATTGGTTTTTACCTTTATTTTAGCTTATTTTTCAGTTTTTTCCTTTTTTTTAGTTTTTTTTTATTTTTTATTTTTTTTAGTTTTTTACCTTTTTTTAGTTTTTTTAGTTTTTTTAGTTTTTTAGCTTTTTTACTTTTTTTATTAGTTTTTAGTTTTTTTTGTAGTTTTTGCCTTTTTTTAGTTTTTTCAGTTTTTTTTTAGTTTTTTATTGGTTTTTACCTTTATTTTAGCTTATTTTTCAGTTTTTTCCTTTTTTTTTAGTTTTTTTTAGTTTTTAGTTTTTTTCGTTTTTTACCTTTTTTTTAGTTTTTTTAGTTTTTTAGCTTTTTTATTTTTTTTATTAGTTTTTAGTTTTTTTTGTAGTTTTTGCCTTTTTTTAGTTTTTTTAGTTTTTTAGCTTTTTTATTAGTTTTTAGTTTTTTTTGTAGTTTTTGCCTTTTTTTATTTTTTTTAGTTTTTTAGCTTTTTATTTTTTTTATTAGTTTTTAGTTTTTTTTGTAGTTTTTGCCTTTTTTAGTTTTTTCAGTTTTGACGTCACCTGATCCAGTTTTTTCAGGTGACGTCACCTGATCCATCCACAGACAGACAGACAACTTATTTTTATATATATAGATATATATATATATATATATATATATATATATATATATATATATATATATATATATATATATATATATATATATATATATTAAATCATCATTTTCTTCTTGACAATGTACTTTTCAAACTATACTATCTGATTTGTTAGATGGCACTAATAAATTCCTGGCAAGTTTTAAAAGCTTAGAATTCAGGTAAGACTCGGTTCTGAGGATGCGTAGATATGAAAGAACCTTCTTCGGCAAGATCCTTCTGATTTTAACCTATCTTTATGGATTACAAATTAGTTAAAGCCAGATTAGTATGCAGAATAGAGAGTAGTTTTTCCTTCACTGAACGCCAAAAAAAGTACGTATTACAAATTCGTAAAAATTTTCTACGTCTTGCATTACGATCTTCCAGCACTGAGGTCGGCAACACATATTGAATCCTTATCCATCAACGACGGTGAGAGACCTGGACCTGATGTACCTCACAAATTATGTGACCTACTGCTGATAATACTCTTCATGTAAATAGAAGACTTATATTTAAATTTCAGTGTAATATATGCTATTCTTTCTTTTTTTTTTTTCCCTCATTTTATGCCCCAATTTTTTCCTTTTTATAGGCAATCGCAATAAATGTTTATTGTGCCCGTTTGGTAAATGGGGTTCTCTTATCTTCAGCCAATTTTGAAGCAAAAGTAAAACAGAGACAAAAAAGAACTGATGTTTATACTCAGTTTCTTAGGATTTACTTTATGACGTTGCTGGGTGGCGTTAGATGGTGTTGGATGTGTTTTTGAGACACAAAACCTGAAATCTATCTCTTGTCAGTTTCTCATAGTGTTTGGTCAGTTTGCCCTCTTTACCCATACATCAAACCCGTATCTTACCCTTTTTCTATTTTCATCAAAGAGGGATACAAGAGTGTCCTTAGCAGATTCCACAGGGTTGGAACCCATCAAACTTCTTACGTAAAAATATACAGCGTCCACTTTCCGTTTCTAAAAAAAAAATAAAATCATTAAAAAAAAATAACCGAATACAATAAAAAAAATGAAATATAATAAAAAAAATTGCTTACTTATTTAATCCTCATATTGGGGTGTCGTTGAGAGCGTCGTCAGCTTTCCCCACGCGGGGCAGTCTGTAGCAAGGGGCTCTCTGTCAGACAGTGAAAATTCCAGCCTGGTCCAGGAATTTCCCGAGACTATCATTCCACCGTAGCTTGGGCCTTCCCCTTGGACGTTTCCAGTCACTACTCGTTGGCTCAAAGTATTAAAGAATCCGAGCCGGATTGTCGACAGCCAGACGCAAAAGATCTCCAAACCAGCAAAGTGTCTGCTCGGCAACCAGGTGTGACAAGGGTGACTGGGAAGTCATACTTCATAGGCGGTCATTCCTGACAAAGTCTGTCTATCGGAATCTCTCGATTGTCCAAAGCGACTTAGATTGAAGAGTGTCGATACGGAGCTAAAAAGCCGTAGTTGCAGGCCAAGTTTCAGTTCCATACAGATCGAAGTTTCAGATCGAAGAGACTGACCCTCCAAGGGTCTTTATTTTGGTGGCTTGTTTGATCATTTGCTTCTTCCGAACATAGCTCAGTCTACTGAAGACAGCAGAGGCATTAGCCGTGCGGGCAACAACTTCATGGTCGATGTAGCCGTCCAATGATATGATCGAACCAAGATAAGTGAAATGATCAACCACTTCGATTTGGTTCCCGGCGATCAAGTAATTAGAATTGTCGGCGTCAGACTTGGGCTGCATAACCATGACCTTCGTCTTCTTCCAGCTAACGGATAGCCCGCTCCTGGTAGCTTCTCCCAGAACCGTGTTTAGAGCCATGAGCAGCTGTGACTTGAAGTTGATGACTAGTGGTATGTCATCAGCAAAGTCACAATCAGTGACAACTTTATCCCCGTACTTGTTTCCAAAGCTCAACTTCCAGGTTGTGCAAGTCATAACAATACAGTTTAATAGCTCAGGAGAAACTGAGCACCCTTGCCTGACACCTGTTCTTACTGAAAAGAACATGCAATGCCTACCATTCACTTGCACACAGCTCTCAATCTCTTGATGCATTACCCTGAGTGGGGGCCATATTTTGATGGGAGGTCAATATTAGAAAGGATATTCAATAGAAAATCCCGATCAACTGAGTCAAATGCTTCCTTGAAATCGACATAAGATATTCAATTTTGAGAAAAGCAGGGGTGTTAATTCACATTTGAAAAAAGGTTTGAAAGAACAGAAAGATAATTCTGCAAAGCAAGATTAGAATTTTCGAAGCTACGATTATGGCAGTGGTTAAGTATATATCTGAAGCGAGGGTGCTCCAAAAAAATAGAGGAAAATTTGCTAGATATTTTCCAGAGAAATTT
The DNA here is from genome assembly GCF_032884065.1 of Artemia franciscana. Lineage (NCBI taxonomy): Eukaryota > Metazoa > Arthropoda > Branchiopoda > Anostraca > Artemiidae > Artemia > Artemia franciscana. The sequence goes on from NC_088866.1 coordinate 321,647, forward strand.
CTTACGAATTGTTTTGGGTGCCCAACCGTCTGACCATGTCTCAAACTGTAAGCTGTAAGAAAATAATGGTTCAATCCCGCTTTCTAGGGCCATATTGAGAGAAAGGACGAGATCGATAGGACAAGTTCTGCTGATGAATGATGACAGATTGCCAAAGATTGTCCTTATACGCCAACCGACGAGGGCCAAACGAAAAGCAGGTCGTCTCCGAATGGGATGGGAGGATGTCGTAAGGAAAGATGTAAGGCAAATAGGATCTTCTAGGGAGGGGGTAAAGAGGGAGGCTTTGAATAGATTGAGATTGAGGTGGAGCATGCGTAGCTGTGTTTACCTCAAGCAGCTTGGTGCTGCAGCGAATAAGTAGTAGTAGTGATAGTAGTAATAATCTAGGGCCAAACAAAAAGCAGCTAGTCCTCGAATGGGGTTGAAAAAAAAACTTAAAAATAGATTGGGGTGGAGGATTTCCGTGGTGAAACATGGATACTTGAGAATAATGTTTTGCTAGATTTCCGTTATTTGAACAATCTTCTTGGGCTATTTATTTTCAATTTTGAAGGGGTGATATATCACCAGGTCTTGAACCAACTGACTCAACTGAAATAAATCCCAAAGGTTTTTTCTTTTAAATCACCTGAAAAACAAAGCTGCACATAGTCTTATTCTGCCCTACTCTATTCAGTGCTTCTTCGCCCCGTCTTTCCTCTTGGGACAAAGATTAGGACTCAGCTTTTCGTCCTGATCTTAGTTCTAAGACTTTCGTGCCATTATTACAAACTTTTTTCAATTCTGAAAAAGAGAAACGGTGATCATAGTAAAACAACAGAAAAAAACGGTTTTACTCGCGTTTGGTTTTTAAAAGTCTTCTTTTTACATGAAAAGCTTAGCATGATTTGGAGTGAAAGTTGGGAGAGCGGAGATGCTTAACGAGAGGAGGCAGGATATAATTAAAATGAAATGAAGATATTGAAAAGCGGGTAAATTTCAAATGAGACAGTGAACTTTCAAAGAACAAAAAAAAAATGTTCAAGCAATCATTATAGCCCAAATATATTGGCCTCATATCTGGAACCGTTTGTCAACGAAAGAAAAGAGAGAAAAAATAGCCTAAAAAACTAAGACGTACAATGAAAGATGATTAAAAACGTAAAAGCTGTACAAAAAAATAAATAAATAAAAGAATAGTTGTTGTTTTTTTTAAAACAAGTCTAATGTGATAAGCAGAAAACACAAGGCAACGTAATCACTATATACTGTTGCATGTGTCCAAGCTGTCTTTTGATAGGAGACCAACTGATTAACTATAGTTATCACTCTTAAAACAAGTCCAATATTGTTAACAGCATAACAACAGTTAATCACATGAAGTCATATCAGAAGAAGTCCCGGTCATCAGGTCCTATAAAGCAAAAGTTCCAGACTGGATAACCGTCGTAATCTAGTTATTAAATTATGAAAAAAAAAATTTAGTTCTATTTTTTTACATTATAGTTAGTATCGTTATATACTAACACTTACACGGCATTAGTTGCAAAGTAATAAGACATGTGGCTCCGCGCCGTACCAGTCATCATCTGAGCACTCTCAATGGGTAGTATCGGTGGTTGGCTCTTGCTAAAGCATCAAATCTTGCGGTAGTCGTTTTCGAATAGTGAAAGATTGAAGTAGATCCATCATCATACAAAGTGTTTTTCATTGTGGTCACGATATAAAATACAGATAATAGTGAATGATAGAGCAGGAATATAGCATCATATTTTTGTTCATTCTGTCCGGCAGAACCACTTCAGGGACTCTTTCCTTGATAGAACAGGTCTAGGGAAACAACGCCACGTCAAAAGTCTAGGTTTTTCGCTGGCATATGAGCTTGAAAAGACGGACAGAATGCAGTTGAAGACAAAAATCAATCTATAGGTCCTTGGACAAGTTCTTCTGACGTAAACGGGTCAAAAATTAAAGGACTCTGTGATTAATAGTACAAAAATTCAACTTTCAGTTGAGTCTGCGATTAGTAGCAGGAGAGATAGCAGGCATACCAACCGTCGCACATAGCCTAGAAAGGAGTTGCAACTTTGTCACAGCATCGGTATAGCCCTGATTTCAGCCCCGTAACTTTTTGCTGTTCCTCAAATTGGAACCCCCCCCCATCCCCCTGAAAGGCAAGGGTGTATCCAGGATTTTGCTCGGGACAGGGAGGGGTCTCGCCTCCAAAACACTTCAAAAAATAATCAAATTTTTATGTGCATTTTTGTTACAATTTTACGGGTCGATTTATTTTTAAGGGGGGGGTTAAACCCAGTAACCCTCCTGGATACAATCTTACTAAAAATTCAGAGTTTTTATGATGTTGCCGCAATTCAAAAGGCAAGAGCCAAATCTTTTAAAGCCATTTAGAAAGCTGACTTTCACAGAGGGTGAAACCATGGATATAGCGCTGCCAGTGGTGCATCAACGTCCAAGGGGACGGTTTTGAAGAATTTTCGTTGTTAAGATCGGATGAATAAATTCCTGTATATAGGCTTACTCCCATTATCGGACATAATCAGTATGTATTTGATAGTGTCATATAAATATGACAAAATCAAACCTTATAGCAATAATTAATTATAAATACAGCAAAAATAATAATTACTAAAAAAAAATCAGACATTAGGTTTTCCATGTACCGGGTGGGAGCTCCATCAATCTTAGGCTTTGCCACAGCTTTACAATTCACAGCTGGTATTGTAGAGATTCTTTTTAGAGAACAGACTCATAGCAAAATTTCAAATAAAAGCTTGGACGGATCACCGAAAGGGCGGGGCATTAGATCCCCCCTGATTTGGATGATTTTCTTTCTTCCTTTAACCTTGCATAATTCGTCTTGGTGCTTATAATCAGGTCTACCTAGGGAGCTTTCTCACCTAAGGTCCCATACTGGGGCTCTAAATATGAAAAGTCGTTGTTTAATCATAATTTTATCCAAAACATTAAAGTTATTCTATTATTATATAGTACATAATACTGATTCAGTATTACTACAGATGACCGTCACTGCATTTGCGACCGAAATATCTAGCTTTTTTGGGGGAAAATTCTATATATATATATATATATATATATATATATATATATATATATATATATATATATATATATATATATATATATATATATATATATATATATATATATATATATATATATATATATATATATATATATATATATATATATTATTCTATGTTTCTTTTTTTGGTGGATAGAAGATGCTCCAAAAATATACTTTGTCAACAAATTTAGTAGTAAATTTAAAACTTAAAAATTCTTTATAGCTTAGTCCAAATTCGTCAGTATAAATTAAAAACTCCATATATTCTAGCCGAAACTCGGTAATAGCCGGTTAATAATCCATAATAGGGGTTGAAATACTAGACGAGATTGCAATACGGAATACGCTGTATTGTTGTAAGTTTGACAATCAAAGCGATTGTCAAACTTTCTCGTTTGTTTTTTTTTGGGGGGGGGGGGGGAATGAGCCAGTTTTTTTTTTAAATAGTTAAAAAAGAAAAGAAAAAAAAGACTTACGGCTAACATGGCAACGAGAGCAAGCTGGTTATAGGGCTTTCCATTCTTTGGATTTAACAGTTGCGCTTTTGTATACCATCTGAAAAGAAAGATCTTCATTACCATTTTTAAACTATTTTTACTTTTCTTGAAACTTTTTGTTTCACAATGCCACATTAACCTTTTAGGGCATTGGATTGATCTCTGCTTGGCAATACGAGGCCCAGGGTTCAATCCAAGCTGCTGCAAAATCAGGTAACAGGTTCGCTACCTGACCCTGTTAAAAAAGACTGTAATTAAAACGTGGATATATCCTGAGGGCCTATATCAACATTGACGTCATAAAACGTCGATATGTCGAAAATTGTCAATAGCATCAATGTCATAAAAAAATTGTCATAAAGTACTTTTATCTCCTGTTTTTATCATTTTATACTCCTTCTGTCTAGAGCAGATTCTTTCCCTTTTTTTAAGATTGAATAAATCTTAATTCACTGCATTCTAAAATCAAAGAATCAAAGTCAAAAGATATTAATTCCTTTTCTAATGATAACAAGATTTCAGGTGGGTAAAGAAAGAAGGTGCAGTGCAGGGGGCCAAATTCCCCTCCCTCGCCTTAACCCTTCACACCTGTCAGCCGCTTAAGAATGAGAAAAAAAGAAAGAAAAGAAATGAAAAGAAATAAAGCAAACAAGAATGTAGCACAGCAAAGATAATATTTTGAGCACTAGGAAAATGAAAAAAAAAATGGGTGAGAAAAGAAAATGCTGAGCGAATAAAAATCCCAGGCAACACGTAAAAAATGGAGAGCGATAAAAGAAAAAAGGTACTAAGAGAAGAAGAAGAAGATGTATGCTAAAATCGAAGACACTATCTAAGACCGGTTTGCAACGTACAGGAAAAAAAACAACAGAAAGTGAAAAACGGAACCCGGCGACAAAAAACATTTAGGAAAGAAAATTGGGTTATATCAACTTGTGATACCAGAAAACGGGCCAGAATTTTTTTTTCCCCCAATTAGTTTGAAACTTTAAGAGCATATAGGACGAACGAATAGAAAATCAGTGAAGAAAAACAACAGAAAGACAAATTTGATTACACGAATTTTTTTAGCACGAGAAATGTAAAAAAAATCAGAAATTGACGAGAAACTTCAGGGAATGTAAATTGGACCAAAAGAACCTCAATCAAGACAAAATTATAAAACAATTTGCTTGTATTAATTCGTGGCGTCCAAATTATTTTTTAAGACAACAAGATAAAACACCTATTCTTTTTAAATGATCTTGTATATATTTGAACACACTAACAGTTACAACTATGATTAAAAATCTTCCTCCATATCAACCCGAAATTTTATAGTAAGAATACGAGTAAAATATTATTGCACAAAACTGCGGTTGATGAAACATTTTAACTGAATATTCACATTTACCTAAAATCTAAACTTTAATCCAACATTTGGGTTTTAAAGCAAAAAGATGAAATAAATCAATAAAAATGCATACAAACGACTCAAAATAAAACCAAGTTAATCAAAACAAACAGAAATTAAGTATCAAACAAAAATAAATTTAAAAAACGTTTTCAAAAAAAAAAAATCAAAGAAAAGTCACGAGCGAGATAATAAAGATACATTTACTGATACTATAGCCTAAAACTATCAGAAGTAAATTAAAAATACAAGACAAAATTAAGACGAACAGAAATAACTATGAATGAATAAATAAAACCCAGAACGTCATTTTTCTTAACATCATCAATAACTCATCAGCAACGCAACTGAGAAATGAAGTCGCAAGGCCAGTCAAGGATGAAGGATAAGATCTACCGCAAATAATACACACCCCTCCCCCTTTAAACCTTCTAAGAGGCTTGATCGTCATGTTTGATCTACTGAAATCAAAATACGACAAAAAAGTTTTTCTTATCTAGATGTAGCATTGATAGAATAAAATTGCTTGAACCTACTGAACTTATAACAGATAATTGCTTATATATATATATATATATTGGCACATTTTATGTGTTATTTTTTATATTATGAAAAAGTATATGTTATTATACTTTGAACAAACAGTTAAATGTCATTATATTTACATGCAGTAAATCTCATCAATACTTACTTCCTTGTAAACACATTCCAAATTCAAATTTTTATAGAAAATCAATTGGTGAATTATTTACTGATTTGCCAAGTAAAAAATACTGTTGCAATAAAATAAGTATATAGCTTAAAGAAGCGTCGATTTTGAAGCTCCATTTAGGCAATAAATTTTCTATACTTTCTATACTTTTGGATAGAATAGAATCAAAAGATAAACTTTTGACGAAAGATATGTAATTTTAAAAAAGCAGCAATAATTTTATTAAAATGATCATCTTGATACTTGTAGATTATTATTATTATTTTCTTTTATTATTTTAAAAAATATTTCCTTTTTAACAAATGGTTTCCTCTTTTGATGGTTTTATTAATGTTACCACAAATAATAAACAAACTGTTCGAAATACAAGTTGTTTTCAGTAAAACATGAATGACACTCTTTCCTAGAGAGGGCTTGGGGAGACAGTAACTTTACTTTTATTGACTAGCTCTGTGGTTTCCTTTTTTATGGCGCTGCTAATGTTACGACAGATGGTGATGACACTGCTAAGAAACAGTTCAAAATACAAGTCATATTGTTAACCGCAAATGACACTCAGGCCCTTAAATTATTTAGGGTGCGGTAGCCCCAGTCCTAATTGCGGTAATTTTTGTCCATTATAAGTTACAATATATTATTCGTTTTTTCTTATTGTCGTTTTAGAATTCGTTTATTCAATCACAGTCATTTATATTCAGCTTATTTTGATTTTTTAAGTTTGATTGATTCAACACGAATACAATAGTGAAATGAAATAAAACAGACAAGCGAAACGAAATAAAATAGGCCAAAAATGATAAGCCTACTCTTTGGCAGCAGCATAAAATCCAGTTCCTGCTAATAGTTGTTCTTTGTAACGAGCTAAATCCCCGAGGGCTATATAAGCCTTTTGACCCGCAACAAGGGCTAAACCAGCCATACCCATGCCATGCTGCTTCTTCTGGGGGTTTTTGATAAATTCCTCAAACAAAATATTGTGTTTTTCTTCTAAGGTCTTCAGTACATGAATGTAAAATTGAGTGCCCTAAAAGAAATAAACCGATTATTCGAGAATTCACAAATAACAGTACTGTCGAGGGGTGGTTCTTGTCGCTATAATAAATACATACACCATATGATGCATGCCACACGTGAAACAAGGTTTATCGTCTGTGGCACAAAGTCACGGGTGGTGGAAGTGCAGCAAGAGGGCGTTATAAGGGGCACTCCAAGATGCAAACCAAGAAGGGAACCCACGGGTAGCGTAATACATATTAAAAAAAATCCTTTCTCAGTAAAATTAATGGACCCTCCGGATAGTTTGGAGCAGGGACGTACCGAGGGGAGGGCCTCGGGGGCTGTCCCCACGAAATCATAAATTGTTTCCAGTTTCCGGACACTTCCTATTCAAATAACAAAAGATATTTTTATCATTTTATCATTTTATGTTTTTTATCGGGTGCCTTATTTGAATAAAATCTTTTAAATATCTTAGCAACAAAAATGATTCGTGCAAAAAAAAAAAAAAATGTAAAATTGTTTCCTTAGAAGATGGAAATTAAATTTTTACCTATTCAGAAACAAGTTTTTATGTCACGATAAAACAAAAAAGGAAATTCTGGAGAGGCATCAGTCAAGAAATGATGTTGGTGATGTTGGGAAGGATTTAAGGGTTTCGGACCCTCTTTACATCTCAAATCATACAGTAAAAAGAAAAAAGAAAAATTCAAACATGAGGACACATACAGGCTACCAAGGGATAGCTTTAGACCTTGACGCCTTTATATAAAGACTCCTGACGCATTTTGGACGACATGAAGAGCGTTGCAAGTTCACTCCTCCGGGCGGACATATCTACTCCTCTGAGAAGGGCCTCGTCAATGGTGATACTGCTCACTTTTAAAGAAATTCTTTAGGCTTTCCTTCCACCTGTTCCGACGAGCGCTGGCAACGAGCTCTAGGTCGGCATCGTCTGCGAATTGAATATAAAATGTACAAATCGGTTAGGATTCAGTTAGGAGGCCGAAACACTGTTCGAGCCATGACGGGCTCGAACTGTAAAAACTTTAACTGTAAATTAACTGTAAAAACTTTACCAAAACTATTCAGGGGCTACAGATTACCCTTATCATACATTAATTTCGATAGGCAACTCTGTTAACTTGAACATAGCTCTCAGTATCACCATATGGCTTTTCAAACAGTAAACAATATTTGGCTAGTAGTCCAGAGGAGCAGAGTATTATCCGTAAGGACTTGGGGTTGACAGAATCAAAGGCAGTCATGAAGTCCACAAAGACACTATAACCTTTTCTCTGGAATTCTCTTCTCTTCTCTACTAATAGTCGCAGAGTAATAAACTGTCTGACAGCGGGTATCCAAGGCATAATCCCAGCCTACTGAATTCGCCTCTAAACTGAATACTGAATCCATGCACTAAAGTGTGCTGAAGCTTCAGCTGTCCCGTGCAAGCGTATTAGGAAAGGCTCTCAAGTTCAGGGTTGGTCAAAAAACCCTTCCCTATTTCTGCGTGCGAGTCTTCTAAAATTTGGCTGAATATTTGGAGGGATTGCGGCAGGCCTAAGTCTGGGACTATAAATGGTCTGCGGCTACGTTCTAAACGTTTTTTTGCTAAAGTGTTAAGAAAACATAAGGTTGATCTTATTGAGAAAAACGCTCATAAAATTGCAGAGAACCCTTCGAAGCTCTGGAAATAATTTGAACGCCCTTTTGAACACATTAGTGCAAATAATATTCCTGAGCCTGAGTGGATAAATTATTATAAGCATGAGTTTTCTTCTCCCGATCCTGCTCTTGAGTCAAAATTTGAAAAAGAATTAAGTGCTTGTCTGAAGAAACACGAACCCTCGACATTTATTATTAAGCCAAGTGATGTATCGTTTTATTGTCAAAAACTAAAGAAAAGAAATTCTGCGGGAGTTGATGGAATTACTGCCAGACATTTTGATTATGCAAGTGCTCTTCTTTTTAATCATTTATCTCTACTTTTTCAAATGTCTATTGAAAACGGAGTTGTTCCTTATCAATTTACAGTTGGTCAAATAACCCCTATCCCGAAAAAAGGCAAAAAGGATTTTACTTCGTGTGATTCGTTCCGACCTATAACAGTTTCTTGCACTATTTTTAAATTGTTCGAGTCAGTTATTTTGGATGAAATTGTTTCTAAATGTTATGTCCCACCCCACCAGTTTGGTTACCAAAAAGGTATTAGCCGGGAGCATGCCCTTTTTGCTTTAATGAATGTTCTTGCTAATGCAGAAAGAAGTAGATCCCATATTATCCTTTGTGCTTTAGATGTTGCTCGTGCTTTCGACTCTTGTATCTTTTCCCAAGTTTTATTTGAAGCGTATAAAAGAGGGGTAAATTTTTGTATAGTGAAGTGCCTTCTGTATATGTACCATCACCTTAAGGCGAAGTTAAAGGGGGGATCTTCCCTTTTTAATATTTTGAAAGGAGTCCGTCAAGGTGGCCTTACCTCACCTTCTTTATTTAATAACTCTGTTTTAAATGCCCAAAATTCTGTTAATTTTAGTTGTATTCACCGTGGATTTAACTTGTCTTTAATAACTTTTGCAGATTACGTTTTGAATCTAAGCCGTACTTTTACTGGATGTGAAAACGCGTTTAATCAGCTTTATAATGAATATAAAAATATTGGGCTTTCTTTCAATGTTGATAAAACTGCTGTTGTAGCTTTCAACTTTAAAGAGACAAATGGCCCTATTTCTTTATCTTTAGCTAATGTTCATGTCCCCCTTTCTCAAAAATTAGTTTACCTTGGAATGCCTATTGGAAAAAACATGAAAGAAACTGTGAATTTATCCCTAGAACTTTTGAAGAAAAAACTGAGAATTGCTTATGCTTCAATTGCATCTAATATTAAACATATTGATAAATTAAATCTTGTGAAAATTTATAATAGCCTAGTTGTACCTCATTTCCTTTCTCTTTGTCCGGTTTGGCAGTTTTTTAGTGAACATCAGAAACTATCTGTTCGAAGAGTATATTTTCGTTATGCTAAATCCCTTCTCAGTTACCCTCCTTGGACTAGAAATAGTTACTTAGTGAACAAATTCCGCCTAGTTTCTCCTACATCTATTATTGATAAAAGGCTTCATGATTTTCGTTCTTCTATGTCGATAGTGTCTCACCCATGGTCAGCATTACTTATTTAATTGTTTGATTGTGTTGATTTGTATTTATTTGTACCTTTTTTTTTCTCTCTTATTACTCCATCTTAAGGGCGTTCCGCCCTCTTTTTGTAGATGGGTTATAAATAAATTGAATTGAATTGAATTGAATAACATCTGTAATGTGAGCATACGTTCTTAGTTCCCTTCCCTGTCCACAGAGGTAAAATTATACCCGCACGCCGATCTTTGGGAAGACGTTGTAAACACAACATTAGTGAGAAAAGAGTCAGAAAGATTGAGAAAGTTCGACATATTCCTGCAGCTCAATTGTTCTTCAAACGCTTTATTGCTGACTGGCTTTGTGCAAACGTGAAGGGATTTTTACGTTCATCTGATGGTAGTTCCTGAATGCTGGCTGCTAGGCACCCAAGATCCTCGTCCGTCTGCGTGGCAGCATCAGTATTAAGGAGATTCGAGAAAAGGCCTCTCCATCGACTTAGCTTAGCCAGTTCGTGGCTAAGTTGCTTGATGTCTAGAAGCACAATTGGAAGAGCAAAGGGATTTTGACACCTGTGAGATCACAGAGAAGGCTGGCAAAACCACCTTTCTGGGCAGGCTCCTAAGAGCATTTGCCTTTCTCTCTAGAAAGAGCCTCTTGTCTCTCTGAGTCAGCCTGTTGCGGACATTGTTAAGGCTTTTGAGGTTGACATGTCACCAAGCAGCGTGGCCTGCCTTCGATCTTCTATGGAATCGAGTGGGTCTACTTGGATCCATGGCTTATTCGCATACTTCTTTCATTCAATAATTGAAGTTGCAAAACTGAAGAATCTAAGACATTCCTTTTAAACAAAAGCAACGCCTCCTTAGAGTTTGACAGAGGCGCTTCAGAGCTGTTCAGAATATTAATGGCGAGTCTCGATCGTGCTTTAAGCTTGCCAAAAAACATGATGCATCAATCTCTGGAGGTCTAGGTTCCAAGCCATAGTCAAACGTGTGCAACAACTAGATGATTTCTACGACCGATGTTACTAATCTCAGGCATGTTCTACAGTTCAGATTCTGCACCTCAGGATCTTAGGATTCAGGATACAAGGATATCAGTATTCCCGACCTCAGACACCCTGTATGATCCGCTGTCGCTAATTTCTGATCGCCACCACTGAATTACTGGACCTTGTGTATAGTTGGATATCTTTCCTATGGAATATGAATAGTATACAAACTATAGAAACATAAAAATGTATATACATTAAATATCAGTATGTCTTTATATACATGTCAAATACTAATATAGACAAAAATTGTTTTGTTTTGTTGTTTGTTGCTCTTTAATTGTCTTGAATGAGAGGTAAGTGTAGCATATTAATTCACGAACAGACTTACAGCGTTAACATTAAATAGTTAAAAATCTTACCTCCTCAACAATCTGTTCTAAAAATTTGTCATAATCTTGCAGAGTTTCAGGTTCCTCCCCCTTTTTTCTTCTAATAGATTCGATAACGTTGTAGAAAGCCAACTTCCAAATATGAGAATCCACATTTTCAGTTTCACAAAACTTAATATCATCAACTATAATCTGAAGGAATGCGTTCATAAAGAAATGCTGAAGTTCTCGAACCCTCTGTGATAACGGTCCCTGACTTTTCAATAGCCCAGTGAGTTCTTCATCGTACCGAACTATATCCATCAAAGTATAAGGGTTGCAGCGAGATTCTCTCATACTAAAAGTAAAAAAAAATGAACATGAAAAGTTTTCTAAATGAGAGATTTCTAGTACGATCCCCCGTCTGAAACTTAAAAACACTTTGTCATTTCTAAAAATTGCAAAAGTTAAACCAATCCTGGCTATTCTATTTGTCATATCTTTACTAACGATCTTTGTCTATCTTTACTAATAATAATCCACTCTATTGAATTTTTCGTTACCTAACATCACGTCTTCACCCTTATTTATACCAAATCTAAGCGACTTAGTCTTCTCAGCAATAATTTTCAACTCCCGTCTCGCATCCTAAACTCTTGAAACATCTAAAAATGCAACAAAGTCTATGAAAACAGTCCATCCAAATTGATAACAACGCGACTAAACTCCTGATTTCACAACAAACCGACTGCTAACCTCACGCATAAAAATATGCACAAACTTGTGAGTGAGTGCGTTTAAGTGCAAAATATATGCATGTGATTAATATCAAATGAAAAACTTTAGCAATTCATTGCATTAGAAAGGGGATAATATTATAGCTTGTTGGAAATAAGACTGTGCATTAAGGACTTTCAAATTTGTATTCAAAGGAACAAATTATGCAACAGTCCGGCAGGATTGAAATAATGAATACCCCCCCCCCCCAAAAAAAAAGAACACAATCACCAGATCTACTCGAATCGAACCCATGGTCGTTAACTTATTTGAAGAGGGTTCTTTGGAATGGCAATTGTGAATTATAGTACTTGTTTTAGGAGTGGTAGTACTTGGAGGGTAACATGAACCCTTCCATTTGGTTCTGACCCGATGTTTCATAGTGGATAAACGTGTTAATGAGGTTGGTTTCTTTATTTGTTTTTGTTTCTTTTTTGCAAATAAGTTTGGTTCACTTCAAAGACAAAACCTGAATGCATAAGCTGCACAATTCGACGCAGGAACGTTTCGGCGCAGACGTTTCTGCGTTGAGAATATCGTTTCGACGTAAAAACGAGCTAAATCAAAGATACACTCCGAGTTAGTGTAAAAACTAGATACATACTCAGAGAAACAAGCGAAGTCCTGACTCAGCACAGCAGTGAGTTAAGTCCTAACTCAGACGTGAAAATGAGCTAAACTCGGCAGAGGAGGAATCTAAATCTAATTCCAAATAAGTAGCTACTGCTTGAGTCTGCTAAACGCTAATGTCCGAACAGTCACATAAATATCCAAGGAGTATTAAGGAGAGTAACCTTTATCAAGAGAACCCTTATCAGAATATTTGGTTACTTGATTCCGTATTTTTAAGTTTGGGTTACATAAAACGCACGTCGCTCATTACTACAGTTCGTTACCACGAACTGCTTGATAATTAAGTCAAATATAGGATTTGTTGCAGCAAAGAACCAGGTATAAAAGAAAGTAAGCAATTACTACAGAAATTCATCTTTGATATAAAAAAGCTATATTATGAAGTATTTGGAATTTTCCGTTTTTTTATGGCATTTTATCGCAGTGGAAATGCTCATTTGGCTTTCTTATTATTTTTGTTGTTTCTAAAACCTCCTGATATATGACACGAAAATGAAACTATTCTATCAACCTAATATTCTCTATCTTATACTTATTTCTTTGCTTAAGGTACCAAGGACAATGAAAATGAAATCTGATGGTTTGAACTGGTTAAGCGGAAAATTACACAACCATATATGTGTTAAAAAATTCCAAAAAATCTCCAATTCTGGTAAAAACTGGTCCAAATAAAAAAAAACGTGAGTAAAACATCAGTAAGAAAAAAAACTAGAAATTTAGGGCACAAAACAGCTTAAGAATGTATAGTTCTTCTTAGGACTAAACAGATTCTTAATATCTGAATTTCTATGGAAGATAAGCATTATCAAGGTTAAAAATTAAATTTTCTTATTTATTTTAACGATTCAGCCTGGCAACGGAGGAGAAAGTAATACGAAAAAAACGTATATAAATTATCGTGAAAGAATAAATTTAAACTAAAATGAACAGAACTAAAAATGATTAATCAAACTTAAAACGAACATTAATTACCACAAATGTGATTGGGGTTACCACTCCCTTAAATCCTCCAAGGCTAGAGTGTCGTTTGCACTTTCTCGAAAAGGATTTTTGTTTCGAGCAATATTACTTTTATTTCTCATAGCACCAGCGGCAGGAGAATAACAAAAAAAATCCAGATAATAATCAAGCAGAAGCATTAATTCATTAAAATGTGGGGAGGCGATATTTTTCGAAACCTAGCAACTTTGATGTTTTTGATTTATTTAATAAAAATGCAAAAAAAAGTATTTTCCAGTATTAGTTTCAAAGAAAGAATATTTTTAAAATATGGGGGAGAGGGGAAATAAAATATAGGGAGGAGAGGAGGGCAATAGACCCTCTTTCACTCACCCAATTGACGCACCTGTGATCACGGTTTCAGAGTAGGAGCTATTATAAATAAAATTGGTTTTCCTCCATTCCCCCCTCCCCCTCTGAAAGGTTTGAATGTGGTTTCCATTTAATTACAGTCGATACGGGTCTCGAACAGCAGCGTTTATATTTGTCAAAGCATCGACAACTCAAAAGAAAAAAAATTGCCTGACATGACATTTCAAAAATTGCAAAAACAATTCCAAGAATAAAAGAAAAACAATATTCAGACTAATTACATTTACGACTTCAGTTGCAAAAAAAGTTCAGTTGCACTTTAGTTGCAAAAAAAAAATTAGGAAGAATAGGTGAAAAAAAACAACATTCCAGACTAATTACATTTAAGACTTAAGTTGCAAAAAAAATCAGTTGTACTTCAGTTGCAAAAAATCCATGAATACATGAAAGAAAAACAATATTCCAAACTAATTAAATTTACGACTTTAGTCGCAAAAAAAGTTCAGATGCACATCAGTTGCAAAAAAATTCTAAGAATACATGAAAGAAAAACAATATTCCAAACTAATTAAATTTACGACTTTAGTTGCAAAAAAAGTTCAGATGCACTTCAGTTGCAAAAAAATTCCAAGAATACATGACAGAAAAACAATATTCCAAACTAATTACATTTACGACTTTAGTTGCAAAAAAAGTTCAGATGCACTTCAGTTGCAAAAAAATTCCATGAATACATGAAAGAAAAACAATATTCCAAACTAATTAAATTTACGACTTTAGTTGCAAAAAAAGTTCAGATGCACTTCAGTTGCAAAAAAATTCCAAGAATACATGAAAGAAAAACAATATTCCAAACTAATTACATTTATGACTTCAGTTACAAAAAAAGTTAAGTTGCACTTCAGTTGCAAAAAAATTCCAAGAATAGATGAAAAAAAACAATATTCCAGACTAATTACATTTAAGATTTTAGTTACAAAAAAATTCAGTTGCACTTCAGTTGCAAAAAAATTCCAAGAATAGAGGAAAAAAACAATATTCCAGACTAATTACATTTAAGATTTTAGTTGCAAAAAAATTCAGTTGCACTTCAGTTGCGAAAAAAATCCCAAGAATACATGAAAGAAAAACAATATTCCAAACTAATTACATTTACGACTTCAGTTGCAAAAAAAGTTCAGTTGCAGTTCAGTTGCAAAAAAATTCCAAGTATACATGAAAGAAAAACAATACTCCAAACTAATTAAATTTACGACTTTAGTTGCAAAAAAAGTTCAGATGCACTTCAGTTGCAAAAAAAATTTAAGAATACATGAAAGAAAAACAATATTCCAAACTAATTACATTTACGACTTCAGTTGCAAAAAAAGTTCAGATGCACTTCAGTTCCAAAAAAATTCCAAGAATACATGAAAGAAAAACAATATTCCAAACTAATTAAATTTACGACTTTAGTTGCAAAAAAAGTTCAGATGCACTTTAGTTGCAAAAAAATTCCAAGAATACATGAAAGAAAAACAATATTCCAAACTAATTACATTTACGACTTCAGTTGCAAAAAAAGTTCAGTTGCACTTAAGTCGCAAAAAAATTCCAAGAATAGATAAAAAAAAACAAAAAAAAAAAAACAATATTCAAGACTAATTCAATTTACGACTTCAGCTGCAAAAAAAAGTTCAGGTGCACTTCAGTTGCAAAAAATTCCAAATATACATGAAAGAAAAACAATATTTCAGACTAATTGCATTTACGACTTCAGTTTGCGGCTATTTTCAAAGGATATTTTTTCGTCAATACTTTTGCTTTTGGTGATTTTTCATGCAATCATACAGAATATTAATGCAAAAAAGTAACTTTAAAACGAACATTGGTAATCTTTGTAACAATTTTTTTACCTCGTAGAAGCAAAACTTTATATTGACGAATCAACAAACCTTTTAATTTTCTTTAAATTCGAAGATGATGCACTTGAAAGAGAGAAAAAAAAAGAAAATAAAAACAAAAGAAAAATAATCAGACTAATAAAACCAGATTGATTGTTTAGAACATAACAATGTTGATTCCTGGAAGTCTTGAGAGTCAGCAACATTTTATTTCTAATTGTGTTGCGAGAGCAACACTTTGATTTTGTCGTGTTTTTTTTTTTTTTTTCCTAGCACCCCAATTTCAGCTTATTCCTAAAAAGTGGTAAGGGTCTAACCTCTGCGGTTTTTACGGAAAGTGTGGACCTTAGGCCGGATTGATGAATATGACTTTACATTTTGGAAAGCTTCGTAGAACTCTTGCCTGGGGCCAAAAAGGATGGTTTTTGCTTGTCCTTGAGCCAGAGCCTATAGTGTGTGAAGTGAAGAGGAGTTGTATAGCTTATGTCAGAGAGGACTATCTGAAGTTATGCAGCCAAGCTTTCGTTTCATCAAACCATGTTTCTGCTTTCGAGTGGAAAGCTCCGTTCTAGCAGGCAAGCAGGCAGGCACCAGTTCCAAATTGAAGATGGACTAAAATCTATAAGTGTTAAATATATGCGACAGTTACCCTGCCCCACAGCCAATATATCTTCTTTGAGTGATAAATAGAAAAATTTAGAGAAGCAAAAAAGCGGCATTTTCCCACGGGTCCGAAAGTGCTGCCATCTATTGTTTCTACCCATTTCTGTTCGTGATTTCAGCTGAGTTTATCATTCGGTTTCTTGCACTTGGGATTGCAGTAGAGAAATGGTATCAGATGTGCCTCTTAAACTTTAAAAGCCCTCTCATTGCTAAAGAAATTCGAGTTTATCCTTTGCTCCTTTCTAAGTGATTACGTTAGAAAGTCGGCCTACGGCAAAAAAGTCAACTTTTGAACTAAGACAGATAGATTTTTTTTTTCGACGGCAGTCGATAGCTTTTGATGAGCTGATCAATGTATATGCCATCCATTTTTTTGTACAAAAATTCCTTCATGAGATATACCAGTTTGAAAGTTTAAAGGGGTTGACAACTTCAGTAGTAAGGTAAACACTGAAACCAAAAATAGGCCGATACCAATTGTGAGACATATAGGGGAGTTGCAAGCAACAGTCGGCTGCTAGCTCATAATCATTCTCGGCAATGAGGGGTTCGCAACTCTTACTAGTTGGTGTACCTATTTTTTGTTTCCGATGTATTTGATGGTAAGACCAATTTGGTTCCAGTGGTAAGACATGTAGGGGACTTGTAAGTAATAATCGGCTGTAAGGCTACAATCATCTTTAGCAATGAGGAGTTTGCAACTTTTGGGAGTTGGTGTACCTAGTATGTATTTTAGCATCCTTACAGATTAACAACTTCAGCGTTTAGTCGCAGCGAGGAAACAAAACCAAAGTATTGCTCTCGCAACACTTTACTCGGCGAAGCCGAGCAAAGGTTGCCGCAACACCTCACGTTGCCCATGCAACGTAGATCTAGTTCTATAATGATAACAGAAAAACTATTTAGAATTGGTTTTAAGTAAAGTACAGATGCCATGCGCGTAGCCTTGATTATTCATTTTAATTTCTGCCCCATTAGGTATCATTTATTCATTGATAGTGATTTCTGTTCCTTTTAACTTTGAATTAATATACGACTTCATTTCTGCACATATTAGGTTTTATTACGGATCTTACTTTTGTTTGAAAAACTTAGAAAAAAAAATTTTTAACTAATTTTCGTTCGTTTTTAAATTGAAATAGTTTAATCATTAATTAACATAAAAATTAATTTTCACTTAAGAATCAAAATGTTGGATTTCAATTCATTTTGAAAGAATTTTGGTATATTTTTAGTTTTTTTTTCTTATTGAATGTTTGTTTTATTTTATTTCTATTCGTTTTAGGATTCTATTTTTCATCTATAGCAGAACTTGTTATCTTTACATTTGATGTGATTATTCACTTCGATTTCTGTTCAATTCAGATTTCAATTATTCTTTGATTACATTTTTCTATTTGTTTTAAGTTTGAATTATTATAAAAATTTATTGATGCTCGTCTTAGGTTTTATAGAGCTCTACTTTTCATAAAAATCATATTTTTTAGAAAACATTTTTTAATTGTTAAGCAAACAGACTTTTTTATAATTATAATTCTAATTGAGGGGAAGGGGGAAAACCCAAACTAGAAGAGTTTCATAAAAGAGCGAATTTCCCTATAAATTATAACAGTTATTTTCTTTTTTATAACTAAATTAGATTAGAATTATAGATTACTATGATACAATAACTGTCTAATAAAATATAATAATACAATAGAATATAATAGCTATATTAATATATTAATTAATTTCTTATTAATAAATTAATCAATATATTAAACAACTATATTACAGAATAATAGCAATAATAACATTTTGTTATAATAACTAAAAACTATTAGACTGGCATTGAGGTTTATAAGAAAACGAAAAATACAAAAAAGGAAAAATAATAATTAAAAAACCAGGAACGGTGGTGATTTTCATTTCCGTTGGTTGAAAATAAAATCTAGCGTCACGAACTTAGAACGTACTAGGACTAGAATTATATTCTTCTTGTTTTTTGTCTGACTCTGTTAGCTTGACCGACTGACATCAAAGCTTAAAAATTTGAAAAAAAAACTAAGAAAAAAAAATGACTTGGATACAATTTCAAGCAACGGAGTTTCATAAAAGACAACATTTCTTTTCATAAAATGCCATAATGACTTTTTTTCTGTTGGACAGTGCAGATTAAAGCAATCAAACCTAAAAAAAATAATCTTAAAAAAGGATTAGTTTTTTACCTCTTTGAATAAGGACTATACCACGCAGGCTTACCCAGGGCGAGTTGGGCGTCTACCGTTTGACTTGCAATAACACCTGGCACGTCCTGTCGTCCAGAGCTTGAACCGGGAGTTGCAGAACTAAAATAACAGAATCTTAGAATAGGGGAGGTTAAAGATAAATACTAGAAAGATTTGTTTTTAAGAAAACAGATTTTCTTTTCTTTTCTTTCTTTCTTAAGAAAACGAATTTTGTCTTTCACAGCATTTTCAAGAAAAACTTTTTCGTTTATGAAAATAAACCAAATAAATCACACATTGCCATAAAAACCTTCGGCATTTTTACTATTATTTTAGAATACTGAATTTGCTAAACTAATGTTATTAGAGGTTTTGAGATATTTAAAATAATATACTCAAATTTGCTGAGTTCGTGGCCGGTGAAAGATTATTGAAACGGTGAAAGACTAAATTAGTCTTTTATTTTCTGCTTGGTACTTGTTTTCTGCTCCTAATTGAATTTGTTTCGTCAATTTTGAATTTTCAGTAAAGCAACCTCACTTGAAACCTCGCTAGATGTCAGGAGTTCAAAATACTTTTTTTTTCTTTTCGTTTTTTACAGAGGCTTTATACCAGGATGCAGCGATAAAAATTTGGCAAATTTAAATCAAGAACGGATTTTTTAACTATATTTCTGTCACAAACTTCACCGTTAATTCAAATTTACACATTATGATAAAATTTATACATATGACATGATGTCAACATTTCCCTGAAACGAAAAGAATTACAACTTTTTGTCCACATTGTCTCAAAGCTATATAAAAAAGTCCACAGAAAAAAGAAAAAAATCACACAAAAATAGTACCGAAGCAGCTTGAAAATTGTACCTGTAGCAAGCTAAGGAATTCGAGCTTTTCATAAGCCGATCTAACCATTCGGTTAGAATGGTTAGTAAAATTTTTTAATTTTTTAATTTTTTAATTTTCTAATTTTAAATTTTTTAATTTTTTAATTTTTATTTTTTTAATTAATTTTTTTTTATTTTTAATTTTCTAATTTTTGATTTTTTAATTTTAATTTTTTAATTTTTAATTTTTTAATTTTTAATTATTAAGTTAAAGTAAAGTATAAGTATGAAGTAGTTGACAGTGTAGTCGTTTACAATTTGATTTTGACCAAAAGTGGGACTATAATGAGATCCAGGCATATACACTGGTGGATGCCTCACCCCAATATATTTACTGGTGCCCCCTTATCTTGTAAAGTTTCTTTTTTTTTTACTCTTTCTTAGAACAAATTTGTCAATTCGATCAATTATTGGAATCTTTGTTATCCGATTTTTCCGCTGAAATTTTTCTTCTGTTGTATTTTTTCCTTCTTATTTTTACTCTAACCATGGTAGTTAGTAATCTACCCATTACTCTACACAAAAATAGTACCAAAGCAGCTTGAAAATTGTACCTGTAGTTCCCTGTGCCAGGTGAATCCTAATGTAGGAACAAGTTTTTGATTTGAGGAAAGCGTTTATATAAATGGAAATAATGTCATTTCTTTTTTTCGATTAATAGTTTCTGAGACAACACTGACTACCTTTCTCTTTAGTTACCCTTTTACCGTTACACAGAAAGGGTATTCTTCTTTTAGTTCTAGTGTTTATTTTAAGGTTTGGTTCTTGTATATTGTCCTGTGAACTTTTACCTGTATTTTTCTTTCTTTTTTTTATTCTGCACTGAAAACGGTCGAGGGGAGGTCTAAGTAATTTGCGCAGTTTTTGCAAAAGCTGCAAATTTGCAAAATATTTGCAAAGTTTCCTTTTATTTTTCACTGTCTGTTTTACCCTTGTTTTCTCTTCTTTACAATTTTTTTCTTCGTTTCTTTTTTCTGGTCAGCTATCCACGACTCCTTGGGCAAAGAGGAGTCACAAGCACACAAGAAAAGGAAAAAATATTAGTTGGTCTCCAAATGTTTTATTTTTCAAACGGCTAGAAATGTACATCAGTAAATTCCTGGCTTAAGGAGACCCTAATCCAAGAAAAAGTGATATAAGCTGGGGGAAGAGTCCACGAAAATGGGCGAAACTTATATCTGTAAGTCTAAGGCCCAAAGGAACCCCATCTGCCCCCTCACAAATAAAAATAGAACTAAAACTGGGCTAAAAACTGCATTGCAAAAACTTTATGATACATAACAGATTTAGAAAGACATGGTCTCAAAAAATACTTTAAAAAAGCGTAAAAAAATATGTTTATATTCATTTTTGTTACTTTTTACGAGTCAAAAAACATTTGGAGGAAGGGAATCAAACACCCTAAGCCCCCCCCCCCACCTGGAAACGGCCTTGAATTAGACGCAGTAAAAGGGTTAAAAATATCAACTATATTTTTCTTTCAATTTTTCTCCAATTAAACTATACTTATGTTTTCTTATTACAAACAAAGAAAAGAATATTCAAAATCCATTCCATATTCAAAAATTCATACTTATTCAAAATACTTAACGTTTTTTGAACTATCACTGCCAAAACAGGGTAAATTAACAAATCATTACGTAAAATGTTTAGGAAGACAATAAGCGAATATACTTACATTGGTAGAGGTTGGTTAGGATCATAAAGTGTCCTTTCATTGGACTGCATCCGTGTGCTGTTAGTTGCAGTTGTTATTTCCCCACTGCTCGAGGGTTTCGTTTTGGGTAAAACTATAATTCCTCTAGTTGGATCGGTTTGAGGGTCTTGCTTCTTTTTCCTATAAAAAGACAAGACCGTCACATAATTTAACCAGAAAGTTGTATCTATTCTAGAGGACATGGGCGTATCCAGGATTTTTTGGCAGGGTATTTTTTCGAGGGGTAGGGGGACTTTAAATTCGCACCTTAATTTGTTTCTATGTATGAAAGATCTAAAGCCAAACTTGCAAGCAACGACAAAAATAAAGTAGGAAAAATAAACCTCAAGATGAAGAAACAAACGGGACTACACCCAGTAGAAGAAAAAGACAAACTAAAACGATGCTGATACTTCGCATGGATAAAACAAGGCGTCTTCAACGCCAAACGTAGACGAAGAACAAAGATAAAATCTAAAATAATCTATAAAACTTAAAATTAAATAAATCGAAAAACTAAATATATACAATTAATGCTACTGCGATTGAGCACCACAGAAGAATTTGTATACACAATTGCGAATTACTTCAATGAGAAGTCGCTTTAATGTTCTCATTGAAGTAACTTGCAATTGTGTGTATAAACAACTAGATTGTTAACCAACAACAAAAATCTGGAAATAACTAGGGAAAGGGCTAAAAAACGTGCAAATCTTCAGTCTATTTCTAATATCTAAAAAATACGTTTCGTATCAAAAGTCTGTAAAAATTGGGGATGTCTACCAGCAAGGTCTAGAACAAAAAGAGCAGGATATTATCAAAAATCGAACTTATCTATTAAAATCCATAGATATAATAATGACCATTGTACGTCAGCGTTTGCTTTTAAAGGGGATCAAGAGGACTCCTCATCCATGAAAAAGGGCAATTCCTCGAAACTGAGTCAAATTTCTCGAAGTACAAGAAGACTTTTGACTTTGAAAAGACTTGAACTTGAAAAGCAAAAGAATTCTGGCACGCAGAGAGGTAATTGTGAACTTTACTACAGAGTTTAGATGGGCATTTTAATTTGTGTCAGGGTAAGGAATAACATCACTACAACGAGGGGGTACTTATTCACCTATCATTAAATAGCTTGATAACTTCCAAATTTTGTCAACTTCACTAAGAAGTTGATAAATCCTACATTGAGCTATTAAAAATAGAGACCGTGCTGTGGCTTTCCATCAGCTGGTCGCTGCACCGGCATGCACCCCCCCCCCCCCTAGCATAAGTTCCTAGCTACGCCAATGATGAGAGTAGTTTTCTTATTTGCTTTGTTGCCTTGTGCATTTATGATATACCAACAATTGAATGTATATTATCAAGATGTGGGTTTTTCTGGCACTTGGTATTAACCAAGTGTATAGCAATAGCAAATTCTGTCGGTCTGTCTGTTTGTCGGTCTGTCTGTTTGTCGGTTCTGGTTTTGCTACTTTAGGCACTTCCAGGTAAGCTAGGACGATGAAATTTGTCAGGCGTATCAGGGACCGGACCAGATTAAATTAAAATAGTCTTTTTCCCGATTTGATCATCTGGGGGGGGGGAGAGTGGAGGGCAAGTTAATTTGGAGAAAATAAAAAAAATGAAGTATTTTTAACTTACGAACGGTTGATCAGATCTCAATGAAATTTGATGTCTGGAAGGATATCGTGTCTCAGGGCTCTTATTTTAAATCCCAAGGGATCTGGTGACATTGGGGGGAGTTGGGAGGGGGAAACCTAAAATCTTGGAAAACACTTAGAGTGGAGGGATCGGGATGAAATTTGGTGGGAAAAATAAGCACAAATCCTATATACATGATTGTCATAACCGGAACGGATCCACTCTCTTTGGGGTAGTTAGGGGGAGGGTTAATTCTGAAAAATCAGAAAAAATGAGGCATTTTTAACTTACGAATGGGTGATCGGATCTCAATGAAATTTGATATTCAGAAGGATATTGTGTCTCAAAGCTCTTATTTCAAATCCTGACCGGATCTGGTGACATTGGGGGAGTTTTTTTGGGGAGGGGACCTAAGATCATGGAAATCGCTTAGAGTGGAGGGATAGGGATGAAAATTGGTGGGAAAAATAAATAGAAGTCTTAGATACATGATTGACATAATTGGAACGGATGGAAGGGAAGTAATTACATTTACAAATTCAGTTGCAAAAAAAGTTCAGTTGCACTTTAGTTGCAAAAAAAAATAACAAGAATAGGTGAAAAAAAACAACATTCCAGACTAATTACATTTAAGACTTAAGTTGCAAAAAAAATCAGTTGTACTTCAGTTGCAAAAATTCCAAGAATACATGAAAGAAAAACAATATTCCAAACTAATTACATTTACGACTTTAGTTGCAAAAAAAGGTCAGATGCACTTCAGTTGCAAAAAAACCCCAAAAATACATGAAAGAAAAACAATATTCCAAACTAATTACATTTACGACTTCAGTTGCAAAAAAAGTTCAGTTGCACTTAAGTCGCAAAAAAATTCCAAGAATAGATGAAAAAAAAAACAATATTCCAGACTAATTCAATTTACGACTTCAGTTGCAAAAAAAAAGTTCAGGTATTGCAAAAAATTCCAAATATACATGAAAGAAAAACAATATTTCAGACTTAATTGCATTTACGACTTCAGTTTGCGGCTATTTTCAAAGGATATTTTTTCGATCAATACTTTTGCTTTTGGTGATTTTTCATGCAATCATACAGAATATTAATGCAAAAAAGCAACTTTAAAACGAACATTGGTAATCTTTTTAACAATTTTTTTACCTCGTGGAAGCAAAACTTGGAAGGGAACTTCCACAAAACGTGGAAGGTATGGCCATAGTTACTATGGCCTATGGCCATAGTTAATAGTTATATAGTTTAGTCGCTATTTTATATTACACCCATTTTTGCATATTTTTTATTCCGTTTTAATTTCAAATGGAAGGGAAGTAAAGTCTAAGAAATTATTCAATGTGAAAGACCCTTGAATTAACAGGCTCTCAGCGATAGTTTTAGGTCAGTCTCTAGTTTTAGGTCATATCTTAATGGCTGCTCGTTCCATTATCGCGGAGGGAAACCTCGAATTAAACATCAATTTATGGTTATCGGTCGCTTTTGTGACTGGTAACTATCAAAATGTGGATTATTTTTAATGGTGGGGATGAGAAGGTGGGTTGCACGAATTTATTCTTTGAATTTCACCTTTTCTTCTTTTGTTTATGTATTATTTTCAGTATGCACGCTATAATATGTTAACCCAGGCAAGACAGACTATATGATAAAAATTGATATTCACACTGGAAGGAGGGGATAAGGACCCCCGTAACAACAACATTTGTACAGTTCCCCTCACGGTTTAAGACGGCCTGGCTAGATTTTTATACAATAATCCAACAATTTTCCGTCGTTTTGACTTATACCTCCTCAAGGTATATTTGGGTAAAATATATAAAAGGGAGGCATGAGGCTATTTTATCAAAGATATCAAAACAATAATCCAATCAAAGTCAGGTAAGGCCCCAACCTGCGTTGAGATGCAGCTTAAATACACAGCCTATAATTTTGGGTTGCCTTTTTTGGCTTTTTTAGGAATTTTGGATGATATTTCTTAGGGACGGATCTTTTCCTTTGATGGGATGGTGCTTTCAGAGTTCAAGTAATTTTAAATCATAGTATATTTTTTCTTAATTTTCGAGTAAAGTTAAAATATGAAATATTAAAACTGAAAAAGAGTCATGCCATTCAGATCCTTATGGTGCTTTCACACTATAACCGTAGAGCCTACGAAGATGGCTGTTGCCAGGTTGGCTAACCAGTCCCCCCTCCATGAATTTTTAGCCGACTCGTACAAAAGTAACAAAAATACATGTAAACAGGTTTTGCACACAGATACCTTGATAATCACTACTCTTCCGCCCCCCTTTTCTTTGCACCCTCCGAACAGAATCCTGGATATGACAGTATGTGTCATGCTAGCATAATCTAAGACTTTATATTATTTAACCTTACTGAGCCATTTTTGTCCATACCGTAGGCAGTGTCCTGTCAGTGGCACTTTCCTGGTAGTGGCACTGTCCTGGCAGTGGCACTCTCCGTACCATAGACAGTGCCAAGTAGACTCGAGCTCTACTTGGAATTTTGTGTTAACTTAATTAATGGTATGTTATGGAAAAGTCGATATTATTATTACTATTAATTTATTATTCGTCAAAACGGAAAAGACGGAATATATAAAAGAAAAAGAAAGAAAAGCACAAAAATTTAAATGCATTTCCACTACAAATATTATAAAATAACACTAGTCATATGGTAGCAACAAAATATAATATCTAAAAAAATAGTTAATATTAGAAATAAATTAATAAACCTCCCAAGAAAGCCAGAGCATGAATCTCAGTCACCATTCCATATTTCTAATTTTTGAATAGGTCCGCTTTGATGATTGCGGTGAGTTTATGGGATAATTACAATGATTTTATCAATTTTACGGTAGCTTTGTACTTACTGGCCTTGTTTTATTATTTTCCGTAAGCATTCACTCTTCAGTGTTTTGTGCTTCCTCTTGGCAAATTTGACAATCTTACTGCTTTTTATCTGTTTTTATATATGCCCCGATAAAACATTACCCTTGGTTTACACTGCTGCGTTTTCACACTTAACGTGACGTAACTTTACAACTGAGCAGCCTACCGAACAGCAGTGTTGCAGATTTAATCTCTATATTTAATAAAATATTTTAAAAAATAAAATAAAACGATTCAGAGGCCGTCACGTCAAATCGCAGCGAATTTCTTTATAAAGAAAGCTTATTTCCCCTAAAATGAGCAAATAAGGAAAACAAAAGCTACTTTAGGTTTGCATACGAATTTATTAGAATATATATTATTCTAGAATATTCTCAGAATACATATTATTCTGTTCAGACCCTAGACGGTTGGCCGAAAAGGACAATCTTCGGCAATCTGCAATCTTTCATGCGATAACAAATCCTAGCCATCTCAACCTTTCATTTCAACCTAGGGCTTTAATTATAGCCCTAGAAAGTGGGATTGAACCACATTTTTCGTACAGCCTAACAGTTTGAAATACGGTCAGTCTGCCGGGTACCCAGAACAATGCGGAGGCAAATTCTCTGGAAAACATGCAGCAAACCGAAAACGAAACGAAAATTCACTTCAATTAATAAAGCAGAGATCTGGCGGTCATCGGGGGAGTAATGAAAGTGATAACTCATTGTGCAGCATAGTCAACTTTGTTATAACATCTGGGGCATAAAGTTTATGAACTAGGCTACTATTACGTTTCTTCAACCTTCCCTCATTCTTTGAAAGATCAAAAATGTTTAAGAAGTGCAACATTTCGTTGCAGTAAAAAAAAAAATACTAATCTGGGTAAAAACCCTTTTGCACAAGGGTGGGCTAGTCCCCCTGCATTGTTGTTCAAAAAAGGCCCCTCCTTCCCTTTTAACTCTGTCTGTGTGCAGGTACTGTCTAGCATTATGCTAATTTCAATAAAATACTGGTAGGGAGTACAAAAATAATGCATCTATTAGTAAGTTCATTTAGAAATACCTGTCCCTTGTTAGTGCTTGCAGAACTAAGGTTTCTACGGGTTGTGTGCATGTGTTCTGAGTTAAAAATTTAACAAATTATGGCAATGCTAAAACAATTATTATATACATTACTTCAATTTGACTGACCTTATTTTCATTTCAAAGTAAGGTCTAATTTTTTTTCTGGTTACAAATATATGTACTTGTCGTGGTAATTCATAACGTGTTATGCTAAATGGTGTAAATTCTGAAATAAATCCAAAAATGTAGATAATACAAAATATCAATCGAAATTATAAAATAATTTCACTATAATAATTCAAATATAAATAAATAATGGAAATAAAAAATATTAAAAATTGGGGGTTTTGACTGCTATTGGGTTTCCCTAAGAGAAAAGATTAAGCAAAAATTTAAAATATCTGAAATAAACTGATTGAATTTGCTTGATATAATTCTTCCTCGTAGTACCAAGGATAGTGAAAATGACATCTGATTGTTTGAGTTCGTTAAGTGAAAATTTACACAACCATATATATTTTAGTAAATTAAAAAAAAATAGGAATTTAATTTATAATTAAAATTACGTCCATATGTAGTTACGCAGTTTCGAGTGTCATCCAGCGTTTAATTTTATAAAGGATCCGTTGGTGAACAAATAGCAAAATTAAGCTAAAAATTATGGCACAATACACTTTAAGAAGGTGAAACTTTTCTTTGAAGGTTTAGTTGACTTTGGGAATCGACAGATTGTTAATATTTGAATTCTTTTCGGATAATAAGGGTCGTCAAATTTTACTAATTAATTTTATTTATTTATTTTCACGGTTCAAAGTGACAACACTGACGGAAATATGAAACAACCCTGAAAACTTTATAATTTTAAACAACAGAAAGAAAATTTGGTATTTATCTATTAGCCGGTACACACTCAAAAATTTGGATCAACAAAGTCCGGCAATAACCGGTTTATTGCTGTTTGTATACGGAGACAACTAGCTTCGGCTCAGTGGAAAACTTCATCGTAGCTATATTTTTAATAAATATTTAGATGATAATTTTGGTTGGGTTAGGGTAGGTTACCATTTTGTATGCAGCCCGTTATACTTAATCTCCCCTCCTAAAGTCCAAATATACAGCCCAAATGAAATATATCCAAATCTGTCTCCCAAGCGTCTCAGTTGTTTCAGCCCTGTACATGTAAATCCAAACTCTCGAGTGTGTACTAACAGATATGTACCGAAGATTTTCAGAAAATCGCAGTTTTCCGACATGAATAGACTTAAGAGGGATCCATTGGGCGAATGCTTTTATTTTGTTTTCATTAGTATTTAAACGGGGTAAAGATAAGACAGGTCGATGATTGAATCAGAGAAAGTAGATACAGACATCCCAAAGACACGCCTTTTATGCTTATCACGAATAGGGACAAATCTGGAATAGCCACTTTGAATTTTAAACATACAGATTCATCTTTTTCCTTTCTTTCTATTTCTATACCAAGAAAAAAGGATCAAATTTTACCAAGAATTTATGAAACGCAGTGTCTACTCATGAATATCAACAAATATCGTATTCAAATTAAATTCAGGGATTGTTTCCTATCTATAATTAATGCAGTGTGAATTTCAGTACCGTATAAAATCAGAAGAATAATGATAATTACCAACAGTTGTTAGTTTCAAATCAGTTAAGCAACATCAACAAAAAACACAATGGCCTCTGTCAAAGTAAGTAGAAAATATGGATGTCTTTTGAGATTTTTTTCGGGATGGAGAACCTTTACAATATTTAATAAAATAAATTTTAATTAAATTATTTAAAATAAATGATTTATTCCAGAAAAAAGTTATTAAAAATTCGGTTCTAAAATTCAATGTCAAAGTTGGTTCTAAAAGTCAAAGTCACACATATGTAGCGTTTTGCATCAGGGGGGGGTGCAAAATAAATCGTGCTTTCCCAAGTTAGAAGCATCAATGATGGTGGTGGGGCAAAAAAACTAGATTATAACAAAGTTATCTTTTTGGGTGTCCTCATATCATGAATTTGCACCTCTAGCCTGCTCAAGGCTAGACCTGCTCAACCTGCTCAAGTCGTTGCTCAAGACGCATATTCATCAAAAGTTTAAAAAATCGTTTTTTGAATAAGTCAATCAATAAATCCTTATAGTTAAAAATCATTTTTCTTTTGATTCATTTAGTAAGGCACAAAAACATGTTTTTAAGCGTTCCTATAATATATTAATTAATGGCGAAATGCCTCAAAATGGGCGAACCAATGAAAATATTGCGAGCCCCGGCCCTTCCTATTTATCGAATCTCTTTGATTCGTCTGAAACATTTTAAACATTAACCTAACAACATTAATTCTAGGGTTTTAAATCAAACACATCGAGTTTAAACATAGATATTTATTAAGGTGTGGTAATAAAGATATATTTAATATATCTAGCATATAGCATGGGGCGGTACAAAAAAATGGGGTGAACGCATTTTACCGAGAGTTTTTATAAACAAATTAGCGTAATGTCTGTTTCAAACATGATGCATAAAACCACTGCACGAGTCGATAAAAGTGTTACATTTACCGATCGAGATTTCTATATATATGCTCGAAGCCACCTTATCTTTTGCCAGGAAGCATATTCTGAATTTAAAATATTATAGATCTATTTGTAATCAAACGTAGACCTTTCCAATTATTACAAATTTTGATTCTCTATTTTGACAAGGGCTTACAACAATTCAAAAACCATAAAAAAGAAAACCAAAATTTTCAAGCTTAGTACATATCGTAGTTAGAAATCAAATTTAGCTTCAATAATCAAACATCTTTAAAAAGACAATAGTATGAAAAGACGTTAAATTGCGTAGAGCGAAAGAATGGTAATAGCAAAAAATATTTGTATATATTTTAAAAGGGGATTACAACAATTCATAAACCATAAAAAAAACTTTTTGAACGCAAATTGTAATAATTACAAATGACGATTCTCTATTTTGAAAAGGTATTACAACAATTCAAAAACCTTAAAAAAGAAAACCGAAAGTTTGAAGCTTAGTATATAGCGTTGTTAGAAATGGGACTAGCTTTAATTTAAAATATCTGTGAATTCAGTATGAAAAGACATTAAATTCCGTAAAGAGCGGGTAATTGCAAAAATATTTGTATATATTTCAACAAGATATCACAAAAATTAAAAAAAAACTTAAAGTTTGAAGCTTACTAGGTATCGTTGTTAGAAATCGGACTTCATTAATGCTCAAATACCTTTGAAAATACAGTTTGAAAAGGCATTAAACTGCGTAAAAAGCAAAAAACTGGTAATTGCAAAATCATTTGTATATATTTTAACAAGGGATTACTAAAATTTAAAAATCTTAATAAAGAAAACCAGAAGTTTGAAGCTTAGTAGATATCGTTGTTGGATTGGACTTTCTTTAATAATCAAATATCTTTGAAAAGCACAGTATGAAAAGGCATTCAATTGCTTAAAAAGCAGAGAACTTAAAAAAGATAAGTAAAGTCTGAAGCTTAGTAGATATCTTTGTTAGAAATCGGACTTGTTAAAAATCGCGGCTTCGCCGCCAGGCCCCGGGACACGGCAGGCTTCAATATATGGATTCTCATTGTCGCTTGTCTTCTTACCGCAGACTATTTGAGACAATTTGCTGTCTTTTAATACTAAAGTATTTTCAAAGATATTTGATTATTAAAGCAAGTCCGATTTCTAACAATGATATCTACTAAACTTCTAACTTTTAGTTTCCTTTTTTAAGGTTTTTTTAATTGTTGTAATCCCTTGTTAAAATTATACAAATATTTTTGCAATTGATAGCCACCCCCCCCGCACTCGTCACTTTTTTCATGGCAGATTTTTTTGCACTTGCCAGTTTTTTTGCTCTTTACGCAAAAAAAAAGAGAGAAAGAACGGCTTATTACACACCTTTCGTAGCTTATGGCTAATTTACAGTTGCAAAAACATTAAGTATTACAACGTTAAATGTTTAAACATGGCGCAAAAATGGCATAAATGAATTACAATATCGGTTTGTTCGTGCACGTGCAGGTGTCAATTTGAGTTTTTGTCTGGCTTTTCTGTTCGGTGGGGCATCTGCGGGGAGAATCATGGTGGGTGGGGTTTGAAATGCTTTTCCAAATCTCATAGTGAGATTGCTCAATCTTTGCTCAAGGCACTGGATTTCAAGCTTATAGAGGGCTTCTTGGTAGGGAATATCACACACAATAATCCTACCTGTCCTTTTCTGCACTGACTTTAGGTCGTGTATTATGTGAGCAGCATGTAGTACCAAAGGGCCCAACACAGGACATGGTCGCCCTCTACAATACCATCAATTATAATAGGTATAAAACCGTTTCCAGAGCCACAAATCTCAGAGCATTGACCATAAAATACTCCAGGTATATTCACAAAAAGTCTGGATTGACTAAGCCGACCTGGGATCGCATCCATCTTGATACCTAAAGATGGTACGGCTCGTGAGTGTAGAACGTCATCTGAGGTAATCATTTAACGAATAGCTTGCTTCTCTTTACATGAAAATCTTAAATTTCTGCGAATAAGTGTGACGTCATTGCAATGCTGATGTATATAAAAACAACGTCACTCACATAAATTTTTTTCCCAAACTTAAGGCTCTTGACGAATTTTTTCAAACTTCTAACCTATCTAAATCGTTTTTTAGGCTAGAATATATCAAGATGCCAATTTTCCCGAAACAATATGGAGCCGAAACAGTTCGCCAGTAACAGCCTTTGCATGTGGTTTTTTCTTAGCATGTTTTACAAAATTTGGTAAATTAAAAAAAAAAAATAGCTCACAAGAAGTGAACAAACTATCAGATATAAAACCGTATCACTTTCTTGATGTAGCCATCATAACGTATCTTGACCCTCGAAATATCGAACATTTAACAAATGTATATAATATTATATCTTAATTTTTGATTTTATGACATATTTTTTACGTTTTTTATTCCTTTACCTTTCTCCATATATTTTTTTCTGGTAAAAAGCTTCCAAAATTGATAACTATATAGTTGTTCAAATAATATGGACTATGCTTAACACCAGAAATAGACTCGGGATCTATTTCAGGGATTAATTTCGCAAAAAAGGATATATTATATGAAAAATATACATAAAACTTTGTGGAAGATCCTGAAGATCTAAGATTTTCATCCTCATATGGGGTATAAAAAAGGCTATATGACAAAGGATTAGGGAACTCCATGGGAGGGAGTAAAGCATTTATGATTAATGTAAGGTTGAAAAGGAGTGTGTTTAGCTGTGTAAGCCTCGGAAAGCTTAGACCTACGATGGGTTGTCAGCAAAAATAGCAGCAGTTTTTATTCGCTTTTCTTACAATAATGTTTTATTCCAGGCTATAGCTTTTGCCCTTGCTGTTCTCGCAATGGCTCCACAAACCTCTGGCGTCTTTTTGGCAGTTAAAAAAGTTGGTAATTTCCACCACCCGTTGCACCACCACCACCCTGCAATAAGCGCCCCTTTGGCACCCGTACCAATGATGCCTGTTCCAATGGCTCCAATGCCTGTTGCTCCAGTTGCTTTTGCGCACCCAGTTGCTCCAATCCCGGTCGTTCGACACATGCCAGCAGCGACTGGAGGAGTTTCAAAATTTGGATTTGGAGTTATTGGTTGAGTAATCAAATGCTTAAATTATTATTGTATTAATGAAATTTAATTAAAAAAGTCTATTTTTTCAAGAAATCTTTTCGTTTGTGGCTTGCTGGTCTAGCGGTATGATTCTCGCTAAGGGTGCGAGAGGTTTTATGTTTGAATCCCGGACCACCCCATCATGTGGTATGTTCTTTGATTCTTAGAGCGAGTCAAAAGTACATCAAAGAGCATTTTAAATCGAGTGCAGAGCCAAGCGAACATGATTTAATAAAGCAAGTCCAAAACAGTTTTATTTTCCTTCCCTTTTCCATGGCTGAAGAGACATCGAAAATTTCAATAAATTTCGATCGACGAAGCTAAGAAACTTCGTACGTAAGAAGATTGTGGACCGAAAGACCTTAAGATTTAAACTTAATGATTTAATGCCTGCAACCAATTCGTAAGACTTACTCTTAGAGTTCATAAAAAGTGTAAGTCACAGCATCCCTATACATTTTAAGAAGTTTGGGGAGGGCTCATTCCATTATATATCCCCATATCTAGTTCCGCTTTTAAGTGATGAAACCAATCAGTGGGTACCCAAACGTACTTTCAAAATCATTTGTGCCTCAGTAACACCAAATGGCATAAGATCAACATGATGACTGCCGCAGCAAAGAGCGAACCACAGCCCATAGTAACTAAAAGTTAAAAAACCCATTTTGAAATGTACATTGCCAAGTGACAAACCTTGAGGCGGAGCAGAACCCTCTAGCTTCTTCCCCGTTGCCCTACCGGATCGTGAATGGTGGTAGAAACTTGGATTGCGACGAATTGAAGGATTGCCGACGGATTTTTGATCCTGCATTTTTTGTACGCGATCTAGAGACTAAAGTTTGGAAGCACAGGTGAGGAGGAAACAACCCCAGAAAGTCACAGAACCTTAACGAAATTTACACCATCAGATTCAGCGTATCAGAGAATCCTACTGTAGAAGTTTCAAGATCCTATCTACCATTTAAAAAAAACAAGTTTTTTTAAGTGAAAGTAAGGAGCGACATTAAAACTTAAAACGATCAGAAGTTACTCCGTATATGAAAGGGGCTTTTCCTCTTCAACGCCCCGCTCTTTACGCTAAAGTTTTTCACCGTTTTAAAATGTAGAGTTAAGAGAAAGAGTCAAACTTTAGCGTAAAGAGCGGGGCGCTGAGGAGGAAAAGCCCCTTTCATATACGGAGTAATTTCTGTTCGTTTTAAGTTTTAATGTCGCTCCTTACTTTCATTTAAAAAACTTGTTTTTTTTTTGTTTAATTTCTGGACGTTTTTGAATTAATGCATGGTTTGATCTTGGCTCTCCGCATACAAATAATTAAAACGAAATTTGCATATTAATTTTTGGGGGCTAAATGGCTTTTTCATAGTTTTAATCGGAAGATTTTGAGAAAAAAGGAGCGAGGGAGGAGGCCTAGTTGCCTTCCAATTTTTTGATTACTTAAAAAGGCAACTATAACTTGTAATTTTTACGAACGTTTTCCTAAGTAAAAAATATACGTAACTTACGAATTAAATTACGTAGCGAACTTCAATATTCGTATGTTTTTATTGCGTATATGAGGGGGCTCACA
The DNA here is from genome assembly GCF_032884065.1 of Artemia franciscana. Classification (NCBI taxonomy): domain Eukaryota; kingdom Metazoa; phylum Arthropoda; class Branchiopoda; order Anostraca; family Artemiidae; genus Artemia; species Artemia franciscana. The sequence continues at coordinate 355,728 of NC_088866.1, forward strand.
CCTCGTCGATACCTCGCTCTTGACATTAAAGCATAAATTTTGTCCCAATTCCTTAAGAATGACCCCTGAATCACAAAGGCCGCAGAATAAATAGTTGAAATTACTAAAAATACTTCAGCGTAAAGAGCGAGGTATTACGAGAAGGTAAACCCCTCATATGCGTAATAATTTCTGTTCGTTTTAAGTTTTAATGCTGCTTCTCACTTTTAGTAGAAAAAAACTTTTCATATTTATTTTTTCATTGTTTTTTTTTTAATGCTAGAAAATCCTGCGCCCCCCACCCATTGAAAATATCTTCCCTTATGAGAACTTCCTCAATGGAAAAATCCTCCCCGGTAACCCCCCCCCTCAAATATCCCTCCCCCAAACCAAAAAAATCCCCCTGAAAACGTCTGTACATTTCCTAGTAACCATTACTATATGTACACACAGGTCAAAGTTTGTAACTTGCAGCCCCTCACACGGGGACTGCGGGGGAGTAAGTCGTATTCAAAGGCACAGTTATTGGGTTTTTCGACTATGGTGAATAAAATGGCTATCTCAGAATTTTCATCCGGTGACTTTGGGGGAAAATGAGCGTGGGAGGGGGCCTAGGTGTCCTCCAACTTTTTGTTCACTTAAAAAGGGCACTATAACTTTTCATTTCCGTTAGAATGAGCCCTTTCGCGATATTATAGGACCACTGAGTCGATACGATCACCCCTGGGGAAAAAACAAATAAACACGCATCCGTGATTTGTCCACTGGCAGAAAATGCGAAATTCCACATTTTTGTAGATTGGGGCTTGAAACTTCTACAACAAGGTTCTCTGATACGCTGAATCTGATGGTGTGATGGTTAAGATCGTATGACTTTTAGGGAGTGTTTCCCCCTATTTTCTAAAATGAGGCAAACTTTTTCAGGCTCGTAACTTTTGATGGGTAAGACTAATCTTGATGAAACTTATATGTTTAAAATCAGCATTAAAATGCCATACTTTTGATGTAATTATTGGTATCAAAATTCCATTTTTTAGAGTTTTGGTTACTATTGAGGCTGGTCGCTCCTTACTACAGTTCGTTACCATGAACTGTTTGAAAATGTGGAATTTTGTATTTTTTGTCAGAAGGCAGATCACGGATGCGTGTATTTGTTTGTTTTTTTGTTGTTGTTTTTTTCCCAGGGGTGATCGTATCGACCCAGTGGTCCTAGAATGTTGCGAGAGGGTTCATTCTAACGGATATGAAAAGTTCTAGTGCCCTTTTTAAGTGACCAAAAAAATCGGAGGGCACCTAGGCCCCTGTCCCACGCTAATTATTTTCCCAAAGTCACCGGATTAAAATTCTGAGATAGCCATTTTATTCAGCGTAGTCGAAAATCCTTATAACTATGCCTTTTGGGGTGACCTACTCCCCCACAGCCCCCGTGGGAGGGGCTAAAAGTTACAAACACTGACCAGTGCTTACATATAGTAATGGTTATTGGGAAGTGTAAAGACGTTTTCTGGGGCGTTTTCATTTGGTTGGGGACAGGGGTTGAGAAGAGGGGGATATGTTGGGGGAACTTTTCATGGAGGAATTTGTCAGGGGGGAAGAAAATTTCCATGAAGGGAGCGCAGGATTTTCTAGCATTATCTAAAAAACAATGAAAAAAAAATAACTGAAAGGAACAGAATGTTCCTGTTATTATTTTCCTGTAAATATTAATTCCTGTAAATATTCCGTAATAAATTCTGTTAAAAGAAACAGAAATTATTACACATATGAGGGGCTCACCTCCTTCTAATACCTCGCTCTTTACGCTAAAGTATTTTTAGAAATTTCAACTATTTATTCTTCGGCTTTTGTTATTCAGGGGTTATTCATAAGAAATTGGGACAAAATTTAAGCTTTAGCGTGAAGAGCGAGGTACTGACGAGGGGGTGAACTCCCTCATATATGTAATACAAATATGAGAATACAGAAGTTCGTTACGTAAGCTAATTTGTGAGTTGCGTATTTCTTTAACTAATAAAATTTATTTTTACTAATAAAACATTCATAAAAAATTAAAAGTTCTAGTTGCCTTTTTAAGTAACCAAAAAATCGGAGGGCAAATAGACCTCCATCCCCGCTTCTTTTTTTTTCTCAAAATCATTCGATCAAAACTATGAGAAAACCATTTATCCAAAGAAAAAATAAATAGGCAAATTTCGTTTTAATTATTCATCTGCGGAGAGCATAAATCAAAACACACATTGATTCAAAGACGTTCAGAAATTAAATTAAATAAAAACAAGTGTTTTATAACTTAAATTAAGGAGTGACATTAAAACATAAAACGAACAGAAATTACTTCATATATGAAAGGGGCTGCTTCCTCATCAACGCCCCGCTTCACGCTAAGGTCCGACTCTTTCTCTTAACTCTATTTTTAAAACGGTAAAAAGCTTTAGCGTAAAGAGCGGGGCGTTCACGAGGAAGCAGTCCCTTTCATATACGAAGTAATTTCTGTTCGTTTTCCAAGATTTCCGGTTTCCCCCTCCAGCCCCCCCCCCCCCAATGTCACCGGATCTGGTCGGGATTTAAAATGAGAGTTTTAAACCACAAGATCCTTCTAAAGATCAAATTTCATTAAGATGTAATCACCCGTTCGTAGTTACAAATACCTCATTTTTTCTAATTTTCTCGAAATACTCCCCCCAACTGCACCAAAGAGAGCATTTCCAGCCACCCCCCCCCAATGACACTGGATCCGGCAAGGATTTAAAATAAGAGATCTGAGAGATCTGAGGTCCTTCTAAATATGAAATTTCATTGAGATCCGATCACTCCTTGGTAAGTTAAGAATACCTCATTTTTTCTAATTTTTTAGAATAAAACCTCTCCCCCCAAACTCCTCAAAAGAGAGCGGATCCGTTCCGGTTATGTCAATCACGTATCTCGGACTTGTGCTTATTTATCCCATCAAATTCCATCCCGATCCTCCACTCTCAGCGTTTTACAAGAATTTAGGTTCCCCCCCAACTCCCCCCGAAGTTACCGGATCCAGTCAGGATTCAAAAAAAGAGCTCTGAGATACGATATCCTTCCAAACATCAAATTTCATTAAGATCCGATCACTCCTTTGTGAGTTAAAAATACCTCATTTTTTCTAATTTTTCCAAATTAACAGCCCCCAGCTCCCCTAAAGAGAACGAATCCGTTCCAATTATGTCAATCACGTGTCTATAATTTGTGCTTATTTTTCCCACCAAGTTTCATTCCGATCTCTCCACTCTAACCGTTTTCTAAGATTTCCGGTTTCCCCCTCTAGCTCCCCCCAATGTCACCGGATTTGGTAGAGATTTAAAATGAGAGTTTTAAAGCACAAGATCCTTCTAAAGATCAAATTTCATTAAGATGTAATCACCCGTTCGTAAGTTACAAATACCTCATTTTTTCTAATTTTCCCGAAATACCCCCCCCCCCAACTGCACCAAAGAGAGCATTTCCGCCCCCCCCCCCCAACGACACTGGATCCGATCGGGATTTAAAATAAGAGATCTGAGTTACGAGGTCCTTCTAAACATGAAATTTCATCAAGATCCGATCACTCCTTGGTAACTTAAGAATACCTCATTTTTTCTAATTTTTTAGAATTAAACCTTCCCCCCCCCCCCCAACTCCCCAAAAGAGAGTGGATCCGTTCCGGTTATGTCAATCACGTATCTCAGACTTGTGCTTATTTTTCCCACGAAATTCCATCCCGATTCTCCACTCTAAGCGTTTTACAAGATTTTAGGTTCCCCCCCCCCATGTTACCGGATTTAGCCGGATTTTGAAAAAAAGGGCTCTGAGACGCGATATCCTTCCAAACATCAAATTTCATTAAGGTCCGATCACTCCTTCGTGAGTTAAAAATACCTCATTTTTTCTAATTTTTCATAATTAACCCTCCCCCCCCCAACTCCCCCAAAGAGAGCAGATCCGTTCCAGTTATGTCAATTACGTATCTAGGACTTGTGATTATTTTTTCCACCAAGTTTCATCCCGATCCCTCCACTCTAAGCTTTTTCCAAGACTTTAGGTTCCTCCCCCCAACTCCCCGCAATGTCACTGGATCCAGTCGTGATTTAAAATAAGAGCTCTGAGACACGATATCCTTCCAAACATCAAATTTCATAAAGATCCGATCACTCCTTCGTAAGTTAAAAATACCTCATTTTTTCTAATTTTTCAGAATTAACCCTCCCCTCCCAGCTCCCCCAAAGAGAGCGGATTCGTCCCGGTTATGTCAATCACGTATCCAGGACTTGTGATTATTTTTCCCGCCAAGTTTCATCCTGATCCCTGCACTCTAAACGTTTTCCAAACTTTTAGGCCCCCCCCCAAACCCCCGCAATATCACCGGATCCGGTCGGGATTTAAAATAAGAGCTCTGAAACACGATATCCTTACAAGCATCAAATCTCATTAAGATCCGATCACAGGTTGAAAATACCTCATGTTTTCTAATTTTTCAGATTTAACCGTCCCCCCAATCCTCCCCAGATGGTCAAATCGGGAAATGATAATTTCTAATTTAATCTGATCTGGTTCCTGATACGCCTGCCAAATTTCATCGTCCTAGCTTACCTGGAAGTGCCTTAAGTAGCAAAACCGGGACAGACCGACAGACAGACAGACCGACAGAATTTGCGATCGCTATATGTCACTTGGTAGATACCAAGTGCCATAAAAATGATTTAGAGGCCTTATCATAGGCCTATAAGAGCAACGCAGCCCGTTCTAGGCGTCATTGTATGGATAGCATTTCCAATGAGTCACTAAAAGCCTATATCCGTCAGTCGGTTCTGCAGGGACATATACTACTGATACCCTGAACTTTTTAGTCAGAAAATGAGAGATTAGTATTCTATTATTAATACCTTCCTAGCCTAAACAAGAGTGAGCAGCTTCCTTATTCATCATGAGCCCTACCTCCCTGTCTATTTACCCCATCCTTAAACCATAACATGAACTCTGAAAATCCGGTTATATCTCTCTATACAACGGAGAATTTTAAGTTATAATACAAATTCGAATGCAAGTCTGTAGTCCTAATACTAGGGTGAACTTGTCTGCAAAATAATCACTAAGTGTCCTTTTCAGATTCAAAACGATATTAAATCATTGGACTAAGCTCATTGTGCAGAAGCGATGCCAAATTAAACGAAAAAAAAAACACCAATCCTAAAATGCTTTATTTTTATGCTGTTAAAAGTACCCTTATATGATCTACTTTTACTGTACCAAAACTCCTATATTGTTCTGTGTTTTCAGTAAAGCGCGAGTTTTCTGTAATCCTACAAAGATAACACCAGCGGGTTTATTTGCACTAGTTTTATTGATATATGTTAGATAGGCTGTGAAGTAATAATTTTTGTTCTTTTTAAGTTTCAACTTCGCTCTTTACTTCCCTCGACAAAAATTCGTTGTTTAATTATTCTGCACCTGTTTTCAATTTAGATTTAATGTAGAAGCAACACTGCACTCATCATTTTTTTCCGAGGGGGAGGTAGCCGTTGAAAAAAAAAATTAGAAGTACTTAAGAAAGTAGCTCCAGGCGAGTAGCTTCGACGCAAGAAGGTTAACTAAGTGGACACATTTGTATATTCTGACATTTTTTTTTCACCTTTTTGTCCACAAAAGAAGGGACCTTGTTGCCATTATTTGGTAATCAAGACAAGCCACTACACTACATCAAAACAGGGCTTAACGGAGATATTGAATAAGTTTCAAAAGAAAAGAAAAATCAGTTTCCCCAGCTGGTCTCACCAATTTGTGTACCAATAGTGAGTAACATACAATTTGAAACTGTAAAATGCAAATTTTAACCCAGATCACAGTTTCTCCCCAAACCCCAGTTCGTTCCGCAGGTGGAATTTGTTTTATCCAAAAATGTTGTCAAAACTAAATTAAGCCTGTATAATTCAGGCATCCACTGAAACAGGTCAGTTTTCTTTAGTACATCTTTACCTTTTTCATATTTACCTTTTATTATAGACTCATTTTTGACCTGTTCTCCGCTCTTTACCAGGATGCAGCTACTGCAGCAACCATGATAAGTGGGTAAATTACAGCCCTTTTCCCAGGGACTTTGAGTGTCAGGTCATCACCAAAAGCTGGGTTATTGGACCTTTCTAATATGTTGAAAAAAATTGTTATCTCATAATTCTGAACGTACGACTTTTGGGAGAGGAGAGCTAGCTACCCTCCAATCTTTTTGGCCAATTAAGAAGGGTACTATCAATTTTAATTTCCGTTCGAATGAACCATTAAACATCTCTATATGTTGTTCTGATAACTCGCTAGCCCTGGTTAAAAGAAGGGAAAAAGGACACATAAGTGTTATCCATGCAAGAAATATGATTTTCTCTTTTGTTCAAGGTAATTATCCAATGCAATATTTTTCAGCATACTGATTCCAATGGTTTAACTATGATTTTGATCTGATACCATTTACGAAGGGTTTCAGGCTCTTTTTGAAAAATCATATAAAATTTGTTTTGTCAATTAACTTTGAAGATTAACCGAGATAATAGTTACCCTTCCTCATTCAATTTCAAATGGCAATTTTATCTCATCAGACAGTATTTTATTCAAAATGCACTTTTCAACTTTTGGTTCCTATGGGCTGTCGTTTCCTCTTTACTAGATTGCAGCTACTGCTGCAACCATGATTGAAAGATACAACCGATACCAATATGGTCGCTAGGATATACACGATACCAATACGCCCGATGCCGCGTAGAACCCTTCCCCAGAGACTATATCACTGAAACCATATCTATTGGACCTTTGAACTATGTTGAACAAAATGGCTGTCTCGGGACGGCTTTGGGGGGGAGGGGTCCTTTGGGTAGGGGGCTAGCTGCCCTTCAATTTGTCTGGTCACTTAAAAATGGCACTAGAACATTTAATTTCCGTTCCAATGAGCCATTAAACATCTCTCTATGATGTTTTGGTCATTCGCTAGCCCTAGTAAAAAAAAGAAAGAAAACAGGAGACACGTCAGCGTTATCCATGCAAAAAAAGCTATTTTACTTGGTGTTCAAGGCGGAGGACTGTAATTATCCTTCAAAAGGTTCTAAGCCATGCTGATTCCAATGGCACACTTTTTATTTCGATCCGGCACCGTTTTCAAGGGGTTTCATTTTCAAGGAGTTTCATGCTCAAAAAAGTGATTTTCCTTGGTATTCAAGTTGGAGGACTGTAATTATCCTTCAAAAGGTTCTCGGCCATGCTGATTCCAATGGCACACTTTTTATTTCTATCCGGCGCCATTTTCAAGTGTTTCATTTTCAAAAAGTGATTTTCCTTGGTATTCACGGTATAGGACTGTAATTATCCTTCTAAAGGTTCTCGACCATGCTGATTCTAACAGCGCACTTTTTATTTCTATCCGGCATCATTTTCAAGGGGGTTTCAGTTTCAAGGAGTTTCATGCAAAAAAGCGATTTTCCTTGGGGTTCAAGGTGGAGGACTGTAATTATCCTTCAAAAGATTCTCGACCATCCTGATTCCAATGAAGCACTTTATATTTCGACCCGGTGCCATTTTCAAGGGGTTTCATGCTCTTTTTCAGAATCACCGTAACTTTTTTTTTTTGCATAAAACTATTGCTTTTAAGATTGACCGAAACAATAGTTACCATTTCTGATTCAGAGTCAGATGGCAATTTTTCCCCACTAGGCATTTTTTTTTTCAAAACGGATTTTCAACTTTTAATTACTATGGGATGTGGTTCGCTCTTTACTAGGTTGTAGCCACTGTAGCCATGATGTTGTATAGGCTGGGAAGCAATAATTTTTGTATTTTAAGCTTCGATTCTGATCTTTACTTTCATCACAAAAATTTTCTTCTTTTTTCTAGGAAAAGTTCATTTGTAAGCATTACTTCTAAACAACCGTTAAGATGTTCGAACCGCAAACGAAAGTGAAACAATTGACGGGAGAAAATATGAATATTATACCATATAACTACTTCCCATCGATAATTAATTCTGCATCAATTCTGTATTTTACAGTTAGCAAGCAAATTATTTATAGCGCTACTTTTTAGAAGTTCGGAGTTGATCCCTGAGCGTAGTTAAGGGGAGGAAAATATCATGGCGAATTTCAAAGCCGACATTTCTGAGCCGTCGCTCCCATTATGTTCCTTCAGAATAGTTTAATAGGATAGCTTAGAAACCAAAGGCATATCCAGGATTTTGTTAGGGGGGGGGGGGTAAAAACTTCAACAAACACTGGGGGGGGGTAAAAAACTTCAAGAAACGCTTTGCATTCTTTTTATATTTTTACGAGTTAAACAACAAAACTTGGGGGGGGGGGTGGTGGAGGGATTCAAACCTGGTACGCTTCTCTGGATACAGCCTTGTTAGGAACTATTAATATCAGGGACAATCACTCAAGAAAATGTAGGGGAAATGAGCAGAGATTTTTCTAACGAAGATGCAAAAAGAGGTTTTTTCTTCAAAATCTAAGGCGACATTTTCGCTGTTTTTCCGAGGTTTAAAAAAATATGTCTACCCCTAATTGAGGAAGATGCATATCCTTGACTGAAAAATTTATGGACGATCGCAACATTGAAAGTGTTTCAATATCATCACAGTAAGACCGAGCGGTTACACAACTTACGAAGATCATAAATTCCAAGTGGCACGCATGGGGTAGGAACCTGTCAGTCAGGAGCAACTCGGCCCAGTAGTAATCGGAACTCTTAAAAAATAGAATTTGGATAATAATTTATGAATAAAAAGAATTAGCTTTTTATGCTGATTCCAGATACACAAAATCCATTAATTTCAATATTGTCAATTAGTAGCTACAAGCCTCAGAAATTGATTTCTAGCAACAAATCTCAGAAAATTTGGGTGATTTTCAAAAAAGCAAAAACACTCCCAAAAGTAAAGCAACCTTAATGAAAATCACACCATCAGCTTCAGCATATCAGAAAACCTTACTACAAATGTTATAGACTGCTATCTACAAATGTGGAATTTGTAATTTTTGCCTAGGAGAAAGATGGCAGATATGTTTCAATTTTTTTTTCAAGAGTGATTGCTTCAAACCAAGCGTACTACAAGACCAGCAGAGTCCTCATCAGAACGGAAATCGGAAGTTCTAGTTCTCTTTTTAATAGATCAAAAAGATTGGAGGGCAAATAGCCCCTATTCTGCGCCCCTTTTCCCCCGAAGACCACCGATCAAGATTTTGGGATAGCCACGATTCAGTATAGTCAAAAGGCCCAATAACTATGTCTGTGGGGATAGTTCTATGCGTTAACCCCCCGCGAAAAACACCCTCGCTGAAAAATACACCCCGCCCCGAGGAAAAATACATCATCGCTGAAAGGAAATTATTCCCAAAGATTTTCTTTCACTGAAAATTCCCCCAGGCAATCCCCCCCCTGCAGAAAACTCTTCCGTGACAAATGTCCTTATGTTTCCGATTAACAAGTACTACTCGTAAGCAACAGACAAATTACAAAATTTAAAAAGGCACATAAACTTCTATAATGGGGTTCTCTTATTGTTTTGTAGTAAGGATGGGAGATACCCCAAAGGGTGCAATTCAATGCCAGAACAACACCGCTCTCATTAAGCAATCAGATTAATACAGAATTAGTTCTAGAGGAGAGACAAGGGGAGGGTGGAAGTTGAAATTGATGTATGATCTTCAGGGCCGTAACCAGAATTTTGGTGCGGGGGGGGGGACAAAAAAACTTTAAAAAAACACATCCAAAACGGTGAAATTGATATCTACTCCCTTATGATTTCGGGGAATATTTCAGGTCTATGCTGTTATTATGAAAGTAAAGAGTAACATTAAACTCCAAAATGAGCAGAATTATTCCATACTAGCTGGGTCCCCAGCATGGCACGCGGCAGGCTTCTATATATGGATTCTCATTGTCCCTTGTGGTCTAACCACAGACAGTGCTGGGTCCCGGCGGCTTTGCCACCGGACCCCGCGGGCTCCAGCATGGTATGCGGCAGGCTACTATATATGGATTCTCATTGTCCCTTGTGTTCTGGGTCCCGGCAACGCTATGTCATTTCTGGATCGAATTGATGACGTAAATTGGACATTCCTAATCTGGCCTTTTTTCTCTTTTAGTCTTTTTCTGTTTTTAGTTTTTTTCTTTTTTTTATTCTTTAGTGGTTTTCTCTATTTTATTTTTTTAGTTTTTCTTTATTTTTTTTTTCTTTTTAGTTTTTTTGTTTTTTTTACTTTTTTTCTTTTTTTCAGTTTTTTTTTATAGAAGATAGTTTTTAATTCTGTTAAGTTTTTTTTATATATTGACGTCATACTTAGTGACAGACAGACAGTGTAACGATAAAGATAGTGTAACGGACAGACACTACATTTTTATATATATAGACAGATAGGAGGGGTCCCTTCCTCATCCATATCTCCACCTCATGGTAACAGGAACTTCGGAGGCTGCTCATTAGATTAGAAATTTAGAGCTCTAGTCCTTATTTTATAAGTCGAAAGTGGTTGGAGACCAACCAGCCGTGGAGGGGGGGGGGGGCGTTTTCCGAAGTGAGGGGTATTTTCTGAGGGTAATTTTTCACGGGGTGGGATGTAATGGCTCCTCAAAGCCCCTGGGGAAAGATCAATTTTCCTATTATTAACATATAGCATTTGTTATTGCGAAATGCATGAACAATTTTGTTGCATGAATTTTCTGCAGGAAATGGGGATTTTCAGCGGGGGAGTGTCATCTGGAAGAAAAGTTTCAGGGGAAATTTTCTACACCGAGGAGGGGATTTCATGAAATTACTTAAAAATAACCAGAAATTAAAGTTTTTAAAATAAGCTTTTCAACTGAAAGCAAGAATTAACATTAAAACTTAAAATCAACAGAAATATTCCGTATAAAAGAAAATAATTAGGAATAGAAAAATTTGAATAATAGATTAGTAATAATAATAATAAGGAATAATAGATAATAATAACTAGGAATAATAGAATAGAATAATTAGGGATAATTAGGAAAGGGAATAACTTTCCTTTCTTAACCCTCACTCTTCACGCTAAAATTTGTTGTTGTTTTTTTCACAACTCTTAAAGAAGACTACTCAAACACAATGACCGCAGTATTTTTTAAGAAGTTTAAGCGTCTCGTCGCTTTAAGTTTCCATGTTGCTCCTTACTTGAAGTTGAAAAAAAACTTTTTCTCATATAACTGGCGCAAAAACGTTGGTCTGATGTCTCACTTATGGTAGGACAAGGAAGGCCCCAAGATTTATGCCGGGTGTCGGAGAGGGGGCAATTCCCTTGATAGGAACCCGGTAACTCCTGCTCCCGGTAATTGCTGTCGTCAAAATAATGAATTAATAATTCACCATTATCAATTATAATTAATAATTAAACAGTAAGTCATCAAAATGTTTTAACAAGAAACACTGGCGAATTCAGAATTTTTATAATAGAGTTTCAATGACTTTATCTATTGGCAAACAATGTACTAAATTAATAAGCATTCAAATCAAGCCCCCTCCCCTTGATCCACTACTAACAGGATGTCCAGAATATAATTTATTGTCAACCAATTCTATTCTCTATGCGGCCTCATTTAAAAGGAACGACAAATTTTTAAATGTTAGAACACAAATTTAATCTGTTTCAAAAATCCCATGGTATATTTGTGACTTTCGTTCATTCCTGAAAGTTTCACTCACCTAACTCAACTACCTTCTAAGGTAATTAAATAAAAAAACAAGTTTTTTTAACTGAAAGTAAGGAGCGACATTAAAACTTAAAACGAACAGAAATTACTTCGTATATGAAAGGGGCTGCTTCCTCATCAACGCCCCGCTCTTTACGCTAAAGTTTGATTCTTTCTCACAACTCTTCTTTTTAAAACTGATCTGCAAAACTGTCAACTTGAAGAAACGTCAACTTGACGGATCTTAACCTTTCTATTCTGACAATTTTTCAACGTGATTCAAAGATGCATTTCACTCAAAAAGAGCTCGTGCCTTGACCAAAGCCAACATACGGCTGAGCAAGGTCATTCACTTTCACAGAAACTTCCCGTAACTGGTCGCAATGAGAGTCGTGATCTGCAAAACTGATACTATATGTACTGTATTACTTGTAAAAATAACTGGGCAAGAATAATGAGGATGAAGAATTTTGGGAGTAGGGGAAATTTTGGGAGTAGGAAAAGAATGAATAATAGTCCAAGGAGCTCCTCAAAACTGATACTATATGTGATGTATTACTTGTAAAAATAACTGGGCAAGAATAATGAGGATGAAGAATTTTGGGAGTAGGGAAAATTTTGGGAGTAGGAAAAAAATGAATAATAGTCCAAGGAGCTCCCCAAAACTTCTAAAAATAGCTGGGTAACAATAATGAGGAAGAAGAATTTTGGGAGTAGGGGAAATTTTGGGAGTAGGAAAAAAAATGAATAATAGTCCAAGGAGCTCCTCAAAACTGATACTATATGTGATGTATTACTTGTAAAAATAACTGGGTAAGAATAATGAGGATGAAAGAATTTTGGGAGTAGGGGAAATTTTGGAAGTAGGAAAAGAATGAATAATAGTCCAAGGAGCTCCTCAAAACTGATCCTATATGTGATGTATTACTTGTAAAAATAACTGGGCAAGAATAATGAGGATGAAGAATTTTGGGAGTAGGGGAAATTTTGGGAGTAGGAAAAGAATGAATAATAGTCCAAGGAGCTCCTCAAAACTGATACTATATGTGATGTATTACTTGTAAAAATAACTGGGCAAGAATAATGAGGATGAAGAATTTTGGGAGTAGGGAAAATTTTGGGAGTAGGAAAAAAATGAATAATAGTCCAAGGAGCTCCCCAAAACTGATCCTATATGTGATGTATTACTTCTAAAAATAGCTGGGTAACAATAATGAGGAAGAAGAATTTTGGGAGTAGGGGAAATTTTGGGAGTAGGAAAAGAATGAATAATAGTCCAAGGAGCTCCTCAAAACTGATACTATATGTGATGTATTACTTGTAAAAATAACTGGGCAAGAATAATGAGGATGAAGAATTTTGGGAGTAGGGAAAATTTTGGGAGTAGGAAAAAAATGAATAATAGTCCAAGGAGCTCCCCAAAACTTCTAAAAATAGCTGGGTAACAATAATGAGGAAGAAGAATTTTGGGAGTAGGGGAAATTTTGGGAGTAGGAAAAAAAAATGAATAATAGTCCAAGGAGCTCCTCAAAACTGATACTATATGTGATGTATTACTTGTAAAAATAACTGGGTAAGAATAATGAGAATGAAGAATTTTGAGAGTAGGGGAAATTTTGGAAGTAGGAAAAGAATGAATAATAGTCCAAGGAGCTCCTCAAAACTGATCCTATATGTGATGTATTACTTGTAAAAATAACTGGGCAAGAATAATGAGGATGAAGAATTTTGGGAGTAGGGGAAATTTTGGGAGTAGGAAAAGAATGAATAATAGTCCAAGGAGCTCCTCAAAACTGATACTATATGTGATGTATTACTTGTAAAAATAACTGGGCAAGAATAATGAGGATGAAAGAATTTTGGGAGTAGGGGAAATTTTGGGAGTAGGAAAAGAATGAATAATAGTCCAAGGAGCTCCTCAAAACTGATACTATATGTGATGTATTACTTGTAAAAATAACTGGGCAAGAATAATGAGGATGAAGAATTTTGGGAGTAGGGGAAATTTTGGGAGTAGGAAAAGAATGAATAATAGTCCAAGGAGCTCCTCAAAACTGATACTATATGTGATGTATTACTTGTAAAAATAACTGGGTAAGAATAATGAGGATGAAGAATTTTGGGAGTAGGGGAAATTTTGGGAGTAGGAAAATAATGAATAATAGTCCAAGGAGCTCCTCAAAACTGATACTATATGTGATGTATTACTTGTAAAAATAACTGGGTAACAATAATGAGGAAGAAGAATTTTGGGAGTAGGGGAAATTTTGGGAGTAGGAAAAAAAATGAATAATAGTCCAAGGAGCTCCTCAAAACTGATACTATATGTGATGTATTACTTGTAAAAATAACTGGGTAAGAATAATGAGGATGAAGAATTTTGGAAGTAGGGGAAATTTTGGGAGTAGGAAAATAATGAATAATAGTCCAAGGAGCTCCTCAAAACTGATACTATATGTGATGTATTACTTGTAAAAATAACTGGGCAAGAATAATGAGGATGAAGAATTTTGGGAGTAGGGGAAATTTTGGGAGTAGGAAAAGAATGAATAATAGTCCAAGGAGCTCCTCAAAACTGATACTATATGTGATGTATTACTTGTAAAAATAACTGGGTAACAATAATGAGGAAGAAGAATTTTGGGAGTAGGGGAAATTTTGGGAGTAGGAAAAAAAATGAATAATAGTCCAAGGAGCTCCCCAAAACTGATACTATATGTGATGTATTACTTGTAAAAATAGCTGGGTAACAATAATGAGGAAGAAGAATTTTGGGGTAAATCGATTAGGACTGAACCATACAGCTGTTTTGGGGGAAAATTTGGGGAACCATTTTGGGGAGAATTTGAATCAGGGGAAACTCAACGGATTAGTACAGAAGCATAGAGCTGTTTTGAGGGAAGAAATTTGGGGAAAGTCTGAAGCAGGGGAAATTCATGCGATTAGGACTGAACTACAGAACTCTTTTGGGGGGAAATTTGGGGAATAATTTAGGGGAGAATTTGAAGCAGGGGAAATCCCCGTGGCAAGGACTAACCGCAGGAAATTGGGATTAGGACTGACAACAGAGCTATTTGGGGGAAAGAAATTTGGAGAAAATCTGAAGTCGGGAAAATTTATGCGATTAGGGCTGAATCATAGAGCCGTTTTTGAAGGGAAATTCTTGCGATTATGACAGAATCATAGAACTGTTTTTGTCTATATTTATGACAGGTTGTATTAACCTATATAGTTGTGATAATAAGTGCTGCCTCTTGTGGGTTCATATTATAGGGCTACATAGGCCAACATATTTGCACATTAGGGGGAGGGGTAGGTTTTTTCGTTCTTTTGATGCGGTAATTTGTTGCATTTTGTGCAAATAAATTACAATGACTATAAATTAATGCATTTATGATGGATGTAACCGTATTTTAGTTGTTTCAGAAAGCTAATTCAAAGCATAAATTCTCAAACTCAGCCGAACCGAAGACTTATCGAATGTTCGTCTACAAGAAATTTTCAAAGAACGACAGTGAGCCAACAAAAACCGAGTTGGGGGCAGTACACAACATATGTAAAGCTATTTATGTTCTTGTGCAGTTTTACCATGAAAATTGCCAAGACTCTTGAATTCTTTACCCCCTCCCCCTACCCAATCAACTACAAAGGTAGCATTTATATTCGGCAGTGTTTAAGAACAAAAAGAAACTCCCTTATTACAGCAGTGTCTCTGACCGCGGGCTTTTCAGAAATTATAAACAAACAACAAAATTTCGAAAAATAGTCTGAAACCCAACAAAAATGGCCTCGGCTATTAAAAACGATTTTTTTTTTTTTTTGTGGAACAGAAACAGTACTTTGAATCAAGAGGAAGAAAAGACAGAATTATTGGAGAAGGTAATTTTCCATACAAGCAAAAAAAAAAAAAAAGAAGAAGTAAATGGTTACATCTTGGCAACAGACAGAATAAAAATTCCTACCTGTGTCTACTGTAATTTGTGACGTGACACTGCAGAAAATAGAAGCTATAAACTAGAAAAGGAAAATAGCTATACAGTTTGAATACTATATATAAAAAAATCAAAAATTTGTTGTTGGTTTGTGTTGGTTTGTTTTTCGTTCTTTTGTCACGGCAATTGTTGCATTTTGTGCAAATAAATTATAATTACTATAGATTAATGCATCTATAATGAACGTAACCGTATTTTGGTTGTTTCCAAAAGCTAATTCCAAGCGTACAATTCTCAAACTCAGCCAAACCGAAGTTCGTCTACAAGAAATTTTCAAAGGACGACATTGAGCCAACAAAACCATGACCAAGTTGGGGGCAATACGAAAAATATGTCAAGCTATTCATGCCCTTGTGCAAATTCATCTTGTGCAGTCTTACCATGAATATTGCCAAGACTGTCCAATCGTTTAGCCCCCTCCAACCCCTTATCACAGCAGTGCAGCTGATCGCGGGCTTTCCAGAAATTATACTCCTTCTGTTTTTATTTAGAAGCACACTTAATTCAATACGATAAAAAAAAGAGCGAGACATAGCAATATCAGCGGCACCATGACACCCATTTCCCCCTCATACATTTTGAAAAAACACCTTTTCAGGTATTTTATTTTAAAAAATAAAAAAACATACCCTTGTCCCCTACATGTTGTAAACTATCATTTTTATTAAATAGTTATAAATTTTAATTATAGTCTTATAATATTATAATTTTTAAAAATGATAAAAAAAACAAATTTTTATTATAAAAAAAAACTTGAACACAAACCTAATCTACCAAAAAGCTTCCAAGCCTATTTTTACTCTTTGAGATGTGATTTGGGAAAGCCCTTTTAATACACCCTTTTAATGAGATGTGAGACGAGCCATATTTAGGCAAAATAAAATAAGTAAGTAAGACGGCACACGCCCCTTAAGGTCCAAACCGGCGGTGCTGATCTCCGTTTTTATAGTTCTTCAGCCAGAAAGTGCAATGGGAGACTGGGGGCAAACCATCCTGTGCTTTCACACACCCTTCCTGCTTAAACTTCCCTAGATTTCTCCATGTACCCATTCAGAGCTGGGTCGACTCTGGCTGAGCCTACAGAGTCACGCCGTTGACCCCCGTCCCAAACCAAATAACTGGTTACAACTAGAATTGAATCCATGCCCCTTGGACAAAAAATTCTCACACCCGCGCGCCAACCACTTAGCCAGGACAGCTATATAGTCGTGCATAAAGTTGTATAAACATTGAGGTACAATTTATTTCAAAAATGATATAAACATAGACGTGCATAGACAGGGAGGGGGCTTAGGCCCTAGAAAATATTCTGAATTATTTTTCCAACAGGTACATACAATTTCATACAATTTATAGATTTTTTGGGCGGGGGGGGGGGGGGGGTTTACAAGCCTAGTCCCCTCATTATCTCTGAAATTCTCCAAACAAATTTCTACGTATGAGTCTATATGTATACAATCACTTCGCTTCTAAAAGTTTGATTTCGACTGGCTTAATGCACAGGCCTAGCTTCAACTTTAAATCCCTCCAAATGATAAAATTCTGTGATTTAAAATAATCTGTATTAAAATAATATATAATAATCAAAAATATATATGAACTTGATTGCCTGAATCCAATGTCCAGAATAAAACATAAGTGTTTAAAAATCAAATACACATAATTATTCATGAAGGTAAGAAAGCAGACGGAATTAAGCAAGTCACTTACATATAACGTATATCTTCAGATATGAAAACTATTTCCTCCTTTTTGGCACTAGTTGGGGGCTCTTCATGTTTATCAATTTCCTCTCTTTCGCTTCTTTCAACTTCTTCATTCCAGGACTAAAGAAAAATAATAGAAACATTAAACGAGATAAACTTTGTGCTTATATCCCTCCCACCGATTTTATATATATAATATACAGGATCCATCCATTCTCGGCTGAGGCTCTAGCCTCGAAGACCCATTAGCTACATACCTCTAAGAGAAACAAATTACACAAATGCCCCAATGAAAATAGGCTACATATTTAAACTTTAATAGAATGGTGAATATGTTTCACCTCATTGAAATAATAATATTAACTTATTTCTGACCCACTAATATGGTCGCACAAATCACACAAAGTGATTAGTGCTATGTATGAGAACACTATTGGTTTTTAACGTATTACTGGGGGAGGAGGTATTTTTGGAGATTTTGAGGGTTCAGAATGCAAGAACTGGTTTGAAAATTAACGTTAAAAAGACTAAGTCGCTGAGACAAGGAATAGATGAAGATGGGGAAGTGATGTCGAGGAAGGAGAGGATTGATCCAGTGGTTAACATCAATTACCTGGAAAGTAGTATTAGCAAAGATGGCGCAGTGAAAATTCGGAAAGCAGAAAAACTAAGGTCCATGTTTCTTTTTGTTTTTGTTTTTTTTTTTTGTTAAAAAATGTTTGGAAGAAAAAGAAGATAACTCTGGGAAGCAAGATTAGAATATTGGAAGCTATGGTAACGAAAGGGGTCAACTATGGTTTTGAAACTTGGGCGCTTTGAAAAAAAGAGGGATATCTGTTAAATGGTTTCCAAAGGAATTTTCAAAGGATAGTTTAAGGTCAGTTGACTGTCATTAATAAGCAGTATTTTAAGCAAGGGTTTCCTAAGTTAATGGGTATCTAAATTCTTGCACTTGGGATGCCTACCAGAAGGGTTTGTTGGATTTCAACCATTGGCTGTTTTACCCCGGTTCTGTATTTCAGGGTCGGATCGGCTCAACCATAGTAGGGGAGGAGGAATAAATGGGCTTGAACATGGAGACAAGTTTAAGTTAGCATTGACTTGGTCAAATTGGCTACTTAAAAAATGTTATTTGACATGTTGTGGGATTTATATCTAAGGAGATAATTTGTCAAACAACATAACAACAAAATTTGTCAAACAACAAAAATAATTGTCAAACAGCGAGCTGTGCGAAAAATAATTTTTGATACTGCTTTCTGGGCTATAATGGAAGAAAGGTTGGGATGAAAGGGATATGTTTTGCAGATGAAAGATGACCGACCGCCAAAGACTGTACTTTTAAACCATGTATCTGGAGCCGAACGAAAAGCCGGCCGTCCCCAAATGGGGAGCGAAGAAGTCATAAGGAATGATTTGAAGGAGATCGGAACTTCATGGGAAAGGGTGAAGAGTGAAAGCTTTTAACATATTCGGGTGGAGAAGGAGAGTGCGCAGCTGTTTTGGCCTCGTGTTGCTAGGCACTGCAGTGAGTTACTAGTTTTAATTTTTCAAGATCAAACAGTGCACTAAATGAGACAGTGTGGCCACAAGGGGGAGGTCGACAAAAAACAAAATGGGAGAGGAACATATTTTCAACATATTTTAGCTGAAAAATTTTAGATTTAGAAAGAAGATATATCCAACTCTCTCCCCCAAATAAAAAAAAATGAAATGTTTATGTGAATCTTCAACATTAGATCTGCAACAATCCTTTCTGTAGAAGAAGAACTTTAGTTAAAAGGCACATACTGAAATATCGTCAATGCACAAGTACTTACAAAATTGCAGAAAGAAGACTCATATATGTCCACCCTATTCCTCTCCCCCCCCCTAAAACATCAGATTCCAACAAGAGTACACGCTTATACATAATTAAAAAAATTGACTCTCATCTATTGCCCTACGATTTAAATATCCCTAAACCCTTCGCACACTTTGACAATAATTCTCCAATTTGCTCTCCAACAGATTTCGGCGATTACTTTAGCTGTGCTTGTACTAATAAACTCTTAAAATCCTTTGAAGAATTTTGTTTCGGACAAACCTGTTTAATTCAATGACAATACGATTTACGCAACGGAGATAGGTAGAAAATTTTCTATTTAAGAATTTAGGCGCTTTAGATCCCTCCAATTTAAGAATTTAGACGCTTTAGATCTCTCCAATTAAAGCTTAAAAATCCCTCTTTGACTTTTATTTTACAAGGTGTAAGAAGTCTTTAATTTGAGAAAATTGTGCTCAACTTGTTTTGGTTTCGGAACGCCTTAGATTTTAAATCAGGAAGCTAAAAATCCTTTTTGACCGGAAACAAATACGGATCATCCACGCCATCTATCCATACATTAAAACAATCTTTATATAAAGATTGCGCTGTTTCACCGTGACGAATCGATATTTACATTTTAGCTCACACACCCTTTTTTTTCGACAAATAAGTGAGGAGCAGTTAGAATAACACAATTAATTATTGAAACGAGTGGCTGAATTACTTGTTCAGCATACTTTTTCATTAGTCATCCGAAAAGTAGTCTCGAATAAAAACATTTCTATCCCAATCAACCCATTATGCCAATCCTCTCCTGCTCCCTGGAATACTCTGCCTGGAACAGCTAAAGAGAGTCACGTTTGGTGACTTCTAAAAAGTTGTTTGGCTTCAAAGCGATTGTTTACTCTCCTTTTTAATAGCTCTTTATATTATTATTATTTTAAATTTTTTCTTCTTTTTATAATTATCATTTTTTCAACGCCCCCTAGTCTGGATGCATCTGGGCCATGTTTGGAAAATATCATTTTGTTAGTGGCGGTTACGAGTGATGGATGACAACTCACCATTTTTCTCAGTGCTTTCCTTTTATTATTTTTTCCCCTCTCACCCTCACTACACTCCCAGCCACAGAGCCATCTGTTGGTAATACTATAGTGAATTCTTTCTGTTCAAACTTCTTGCTGCATAAATGAACTATCTGAACATTCTAATAGATTCTAAAATCGCCGAAGCCCAAAATCTAATTGGATTATCTGTGTGATTGTTTAGTGAGTCACAATCAGTGGTACCAATTGGGTGGGTGAGGGGGGGGGGGCAGTTTCTCCAGCACTTTGGATTTCGCAAAATGCTTTTTTAGGTATTTTAATCGAAAATGGCTTGTTTTTATGGCACTTGGTATTAACCAAGTGACATATAGCAGTCGCCAATTCTGTCGGTCTGTCTGTCTGTCTGTCTGTCGGTCTGTCCCGGTTTTGCTACTTTAGGCACTTCCAGGTAAGCTAGGACGATGAAATTTGGCAAGCGTATCAGGGACCGCACCAGATTAAATTAGAAATAGTCGTTTTCTCGATTTGACCATCTGGGGGGGAGTGGGGGCCCGGTTAATTCGCAAAAAATAGAAAAAATGAAGTATTTTTAACTTATCAGCGGGTATTTGGATCTTAATGAAATTTCATGTTTGGAATGATATTGTGTCTTAGAGCTCTTATTTTAAATCCCGACCGGATCTGATGACATTGGGGGGAGTCGGAGGGGGAAAACCTAAAGTCCCGGTTTTGCTACTTTAGGCACTTCCAGGTAAGCTAGGACGATGAAATTTGGCAAGCGTATCAGGGACCGGACCAGATTAAATTAGAAATAGTCGTTTTCCCGATTTGACCATCTGGGGGGGGGGGAGTAGGGGCCGGTTAATTCGGAAAAATAGAAAAAATGAAGTATTTTTAACTTATGAGCGGGTGATTGGATCTTAATGAAATTTGATGTTTGGAATGATATTGTGTCTCAGAGCTCTTATTTTAAATCCCGACTGGGTCTGATGACATTGGGGGGAGTTGGAGGGGGGAAACCTAAAATCTTGGAAAACACTTAGAGTAGAGGGATCGGGATGAAACTTGATGGGAAAAATAAGCGCAAGTCCTAGATACATGATTGACATAATCGGAACTTATTTGTTCTCTTTGGGGTAGTTGGGGGGGGGGAGTAAGTCTTAAAAATTAGAAAAATGAGGTATTTTCAACTTGCGAACGGGTGATCGGATCTCAATGAAATTTGATGTTTAGAAGGATATCGTGTCTTAGAGCTCTTATTTTAAATCCCGACCAGATCTTGTGATGGGGGCGGGGAGTTGGGAGGGGGAACCTAAAACTTGGAAAACACTTAGAGTGGAGGGATCGGGATGAAACATGGTGGGAAAAATAAACACAAGTCCTAGATAGATGATTGACATAAACGGAACGGATCCGCTCTCTTTTGGGTAGTTGGGGGGGGGGGTTAATTCTGAAAAATTAGAAAAAATGAGGTATTTTTAACTTACGAACGGGTGATTGGATCTCCATGAAATTTGATTTTTAGAAGGATATCGTGGCTCAAAGCTCTTATTCTAAATCCTGACCGGATCTGGTGACATTGGGGGAAGTTTGGGGTGGGGAGACCTAAAATGATGGGAAACGCTTAGATTGGAGGGATTGGGATGAAACTTGGTTGGAAAAATAACCAAAAGTCTTGCATACGTAATTTACATAATTGGAACGGATCCGCTCAATTGCGGGGGGGGGGGTAATTCTGAAAAATAAGAAAAATAACGTATTTTTAACTTACGAAGGAGTGATCGGATCTTCATGAAACTTCATATTTAGAAGGACCTCGTAACTCTGATATCTTATTTTAAATCTCAACCGGATCAAACGTAATTGGGGGGGGGGGCAGTTGGGGGGACCGGAAATCTTAGAAAATACTTAAAGCGGTGAGATCAGGATGAAACTGGATGGGAAGAATAGAAACCTGTCTAAGATACGTGACTGACATAACTGGACCGGATCTGCTCTCTTTGGTGGAATTGGGAGGGGGGAGGTAATTTTGAAAATTGAGGTATTTGTAACTTACGAAAGGGTGACCAGATCTTAATGAAATTTGATATTTAGAAGGATCTTGTGCTATAAAGTTTAACTTTAGGTTCTGACCTTCTCACAAGTGCCAAATGAGCTCTTGGCTCTTCCGACCTCGTACCATATGAGCTCTCGGCTCTTCCGACCTCGTCCAAATGAGCTCTTGGCTCTTCCGACCTCGTACCATATGAGCTCTCGGCTCTTCCGACCTCGTCACAAGTGCCATATGAGCTCTTAGCTCTTGTTTTTTCTGGTATTTTCACGAATAATTTCTTAGACCACGCTGTTTTTTTTTTCAGTTCAAGAAGTTGAAGAGAGAAAAGACGTTCAAGAAGAAAAGAAGTTCAAGAAGAGAGAGAGAGTTCAAGAGAGAAAAAAACTGGTTTTATTTAAAAAAAAAAGCAGTGACAGGCGTACTAAAAAAACAAAAGCAATAACAAAACAGTTTTGTTGTTGCTTTTGTTTTAGTACATTTTGGTACTACTTTGTTTAAATTAAATTCGTCTTTTTCTCTCTTGACTCTCTCTAGTATTTTTATAGAAAAAAAATCTGCCACCCCCTATATTTTGAAAAATACCTTTTTACCCTATCCCCGTCACTATTGACGCCATTAGGTCATAGTTTTTCTTTTTTTAAGCGATCTCACACGTCATTTGTGATAAACAGTTAAACTTACCCCAATAGCGGCTAGTTCTGCACTAATCCTTCGTCGGGCTTCCTCCGCGCTCAGCCTTCTGTTTGTTCCATCATTATTCTCTTGTACAATGGCTGGTGTACTGCAAAAAACAAATAACATTAAATGATAAACATTAAAAATAAAAACACAAAAAAAATTCAAAGACGCATGAAAAATTTGTTCATATGCATTTTTGTTGCGTTTTTCCAAGTCAGAAAAAATCAGGGGGGTCCACCCCCCCCTCTCCACCATGATATTCTGAGCTATAAATTTAAGACCATACTGGGCTTTTTTGTTTTCACTAAGGAACGAAGTCAAGCAGGGACGTGCAAAAGACGATTTAAATGAATTAAGCACTTACGCAGAGAAGAGGGCCACTAGGGCCGGGCTAATACTAGGTACTATTTACTACGATAAAGTATATATACTGTACATTTTTATGCCCTCCCCCACCCCCCAGAAAAGTTACTGGGTACATTCCTGACATAAATTGGCCGATACAGCAATTAAGCTTGCCATATTCAAGCGAATGCAATTCAATTATTGGTAATTGTATTTTTTTGCAAGTAATTGCCATTCGATTACAACAGTTTTCAATTACAAATTTGGTTTAATTAGAAGTTGAAAAGAAAAAATGATAATGTATTTGCCTTGCCCAGTGTATTCTACAGAATGTTCATTCAATAATCTAAAAAGACCCGTTTGGGAGTAAGACTTGTACAGAGGAATATAATTTTAGTTCAAAGAGGGTGAAGTTGCGATGGTTTGTAGGGCAACAGTTCAATCAAAATTGGATAGCATTGTTTTTGGTAGCCAAAATCAATGATACTTTACTCTTACTCAGTATAATCCTTGTAATATTCACTCGAGAATCTAGAAAGATTAGATCATAAGTTTGAGATCATAAGTCCTGTACAGAGGAATATAACTGTAACGTAATAAATACTTTATAAAAAAAAAAACTTTGAAAAAACTATGTTTTACAAATGGACTAAAAAGGGGAAAATAAATTCTTTGGTTCTAAAAATTTAAACCTGGTGCACGTTTTACTTAAATAGAGAACTGTATATTCGTCATCCTCAGCATTCATAAAATTATGCTTGTATGATAAATTGTTATCATTTTCGGAAAGTTCGCAACATGTTTAAATTTTTAGAACCGAAAAATGTATTTTCCCCTATTTAGTCCATTTGTAAAATGTAGTTTTTTAAGGCAGGACGGGCTCTGAAAGAATCTTCCTATACCTCCCATGTTAAACATCTGAAGTTTGGCTGACGTTCCTGAATTAGTTATTTCGGCGGTTTTTATTTTATCAGCTATAAAAAAAAAATCCTGAATATTTTGATCTAATCAAATCTTAAAGCCGACAATTATTTTTTTATAACCCCAAAATAATTGACCTTTCATTACACATTTCTACCCTTGCTGCTCTCCTCTCAAATATTCAAATCTCATTCAGCTTGTTGTGCACAAGTGTTTATTTACCAAATGCTCGCTCCCTGTTAAACACATATTACCTTCAAATCGTTGCATGTTTGAAACAAGCAGAAGCTGCTGCCGTCCCTCGTCTTTCGGATTTCCATTTGGAAAAATGACCCCGAATTAAATGGCATTAAAAATAAAGCGAAGTTCTGGCTTCGTATCTGAATCGCCTGCGGTCGCCCAAATATAGGCCATGTTTTTTATATTAAAAAATAGGCCAAAGGATAATTCAAGCGGTATCTGTGTAGTGTACGGTATAATGGCTCTGAATGCCCCAAAACTGCTTCTCAATGGAGACAAGTGATCAATTCCTCTATTCTGGAACCCTCTGCTTCTAGTGATGTTACTCCTGTAGCTTCTTGGATTAAGCACTATTCTAGTATTTTTTTACTATCATTAACTATGCTGCACACTCTTGTTTCTCGTATCTCCTTAGTGATTTAGTTCCCTAAAAGCTGGAGCAGAAGCATATAATCCCAGTCTCCTGTGAAAAAGTGCTTAGAATGTTAAACAACTTAAATCGAAATCTGTTGATCATCATGGTATTGCTGTCTCCCACCTTCGAACGGAGTCGCAAGATTTAGTGTTCCACCTGCAGCCGCTTTTCCAAATGTGCTTGGCATCCTCTCAGGTGCCTGACTCCTTTCTAAGCGGCGCTAAAGCGTGGAAAGGATCCTTTAAGTTGCAAAACCTATAGACCCATAACTGTGGCTTGTAATGTTAGCGAATTTTTTGAGTATTTTTTCTTACCTTTTGTAGCAGAAATTATGGATAACAGTCAAAATAAGTTTGGATTCAGGCGGCGTATTGGTTGCCAGCATGCCCACCGTGTTTTAACTTCTGTCCTTTCAAAGGTTCAAGCCAGTGGCTCTGAGGTCCATTTTTGCACCCTGGACCTGTCTAAAGCTGTTGACGATGTTTCTCATTGTCAAGTTTTGTTTTCCCTTGTCAGTTCTGGAGTCAACGTTTCTGTCGTTCGGGTTTCTTCAGTTTTGGTATAGTAATTCCCATGTTCGGTTAAAGTTTCACTCGAATTTTTATGGGATTATTCCAATCCGTTCGGGAGTGCGTCAAGGTGGTGTTCTTTCACTGTATCTTTTCAGTATGTGTATCCACAGTGTGCTATCCAAAATTATACTCTCTCTTTTCTGTGATTTGGTAAATGTCTCTTATATTGCATATGCGGATGATATACTTCTTTTAAGCCGTTCCAGATCTAGCCTCTCGAATTCCGTGTCATCTATTTCAAAACATTTCCAAAGTGTTGGTCTGTCATTGAATATTGATAAATGTGAGTGCCTAGTCTTTAATGCAAAGTCTATGCCCATTTTTCTCCCGTGTTCTAACTTCTCCGTTCGTTCTGTCTCTGAATTGCGGTGGTTAAGCACTCATATTTGTTCAAATCCTAACTTTTAGGACAAATATTGTATGAAATGTTAAAGAAAAACTTAAAAGCGGGTTATGGCAAAATAATGGCTAATCGTGGTCATTATTCTCGAAAAGCGCTTCCATTCCTATATAGTAGCTTTTGTGACCATTCAATACTTTTCCTGTCTGGTATTTCACCTATCCTAAAAAAAAGGATCTGGCTGAATTGCGTATATTATATTTGGCAAATTTATAGTTTAGAGCACTTAGAAATGCTAATTCTAGAAGCGCATCCATTTCTGGTTGACCCTCCTCTTCCGTGGGGCAAACTAAAAATGCGTAAAGTTGGCTTGATTAAAGGTAATATTACCTATAGAGCGAAGGTGAGGGCAGCAGGGTGAGGTCTGTATTCTATATCTATTGAATAAACTTCGTTTTTTTTGTTTTTTTTTTAGTTTTATTACTCTTTGTTGAATGAATATAGAATACAGACCTCGCCCAGCTACCCGCGGGGCTCATGGACTAATACGCTTCGCCCTATAGGTAATGTTACCTGTAAGCAAGCCCACTTTACACATTTTTAGTTTACCCCATGGGGGAGGAGGGTCAACCAGAAATGGATGCGCTTGTCTAATAATGATAAAGAAACAAAATGCGATCATCAGAATCTTGGTGTATACAGTAATACGCACTATAGACATTACGGAACGAAACTAAACATTTACCTTATATTTCTGCTTCTGCTTTATTTACGCCGGTCTTTATAGGAACACGAAAATAATTTGGTATTACAAGGCTTCTGACATTATTACTTCTTTGCGGAAGTTAGGCTTAAATTTGGAAAAGAATCATATTTTTTCTATGGGCCTCTTCCACCCTTTAGTTTGTTTATTTATTCGTTAGTTTTCACCTCTTTTCGTTTTATAGTTGCGTTATCTTTTAGAGGTTCTTTCGTTAGTTGAGTTACGGTTGTGTTGTATATGAGAACTTCCCACAACCACAGGTTCACTAAAGGAGAAATCGCTATCACTATGCTATCAGTGCAAAAATACCGTCTTCCTTGTGTTTAAATTAGGGGCTACAAGTCTTCAGACTAGGGTTCCCGATAACGGTCCATTCTTTATTGCGGTCTGATATCATTCTCGAGGGGGCTTGAGGCTCTGTTTTTAAATTCCCAAAAATGTATTTCAATAAATACAAATTGCTGTAAGTCTGAAAAATATTTATTATTTCCAAATCAGTGTCCATTGAAAAATTTCCACGCTAGACAATTTCTTAGAAAATACTTTTTTTTTTCAGTTTTCTTGGGACGAGGTGTTTTCTGCTTCTTTAATCCGTTCTTTTCATATACTTGTTTCTTTTTTCTTACTCGTTTCTCTATTTTTATAAATACGGTTTTCTTTTTTTCCCAGTATGTGTTTAGTTTAATTCTGGAATTTATCACCATTCCAACGAGCATGCTCTCTATCGGGGAAGCTTATTTTGACACACATGATTATTTATAAATATATCTTTTCTCATCACTCTAATCAAGCTGTCATGTAAATGACAGCTTATCTCTAAAGATCATCAAAAAAATGTTGCATTTTTGTTCTAAATAGGCCTACAGCACACAGAATTTCGTTTTGTGCCTACACAAAACGTAATTATCTAGTAGCAAGAACAGGGGCGTAGCTCCAGCATTTTTACTGTAGGGGGGCAAGAGGGGTTTATATCCGGATAGTCAAGGGATATGGAATATATAATCAAGAGCCACCCTAGCCGAGTGGAGAGTAATCTGGACCTGCAATCCTTCAGACGAGGATTCGAATCCTGGTGGCAGCCAATCTTTTGACTGAGGTAGGGATCAGTATTGTGACTCTGCGAGCTCAGCCGCTGTGAGTCTGGAGAACTTACGGTTACACAAATTCTCATGAACCATCAAAATCTCAGATGCCAGTGAGGCGGAAAACACCTAGTCTTGCTCCAAGCACAAGTAAGCAATCTGCAAGAATAAGCTATTTGTTTTGGGGCGGGGGCTTTCGATATCTTGCATCTTCTCGTCCTGGAATCATATTTACTTGCGTTTTTCTATAAGTTACATTTTATCAAGATCCGCCCCAAAAATCCCTAGGCACACGCCCAAATCCTTAGGCATACTATCGGCAATCAATTTAGAAATTAAAAAGGATACTCACTTTTGGTACACAGCCTGACTTGCAGGATCTGGGCTGCTCATCTTCCGACCACGTACTTGTCTCTGTCCTTGTTGTGTTTTATCTATGCCTCCTGCAAGAGGCACAAAAACTTGTCGAGAAGCAACCTCATTCAAATCTGAACTGCCACGAGCCACTTCAAGAGGATACATGGATGCTGATGTAATGGGGTAAAGCTGTACACCATCTCGGTTGAAATACTGAGCCGATGATTGTTGCTGATAAAGTGTTTGAGGTGGCACCTCAGCTTGTTTTGGACTCACTTGGTAGGATCCCATATCATGACCTGAACCATAGTTAGTATACTGTCCTCTACGCATCATCTGTTGTTGTAACATATAGTCACGCAGCATAGCTTCATTTTGCAGCATTTGCTGATTATCTTTTACAGGCGAGGTAGCTCTCTGTTGACCGACTGAGTTATCTCCAACATTATAACCTTGAGGGTAACCATAAAACTGTTGCATATTAAATTGTTCTTGCTGATTATCCATCTGATATGGACCTCCAGGGTTTCCATATGGTAGCTGCACCGGGGTCACAGACTTCGGGAGATAATTATAGTTCGTCTGTTGTTGATAAAATTGATTGTCTATCGGGTTTTGCTGCGGCATTGTTTGAAAAGGCGGTTGCTGAGGCGAGAGAACTCCAGGTGATACGAGCTGACTTTGCTGCGACATTGCTGAAAATGAGTCTTGGTGCTGGGGTGAGAAAACACCTGACTGCACCAGCTGGCTTTGTTGTGGCGGAAATGGCTGTTGTTGTCGAGGTGAGAGGAAACCAGGTGACATGAGTTGCCTTTGCTGTACTATTCTTTGTTGATCTCCAAAATAGACCTGATTCGGTGTTGGTGCATATCTGGGAGTTGGACTAGTCATCTGAATGGCTTGACCACTGGCATACATCTGCTGACGCATCATTGCCTAAAACACATCGACAAATTAGTATTTTTATTTTGACTGATGTGTGTTAAGGAAGCAGTTGAGTGTTAAGTTAGTGGCAACAAGGTACATGATGTTGTAGTTATGCTTTGTTTTGTTTTTTTAAACCCCTTCTGAGCTTAAGGTCAATTAAATAAAAAAAAAAACTTGAGTGATTAAAACGTAAACTTAAGTGAGACGTGTATAATACGCAAGTACTGGAATTTTTTTTTAGAGAGAGAGAGCCGGATTTCCTGGTATTATTTATAAACGATCAGAAATTAAATTTAAAAAACAACAAGTTTTTTCAACTGAAAGTAAGGAGCAATATTAAAACTTAAAACAAACAGAAATTATAACGTACACGAGGAGGGTTACTCCCTCATCAACACCTCGGTCTTTATGGTAAAGTTTTTTAGTACTTTAAAAAAAAGCTTCTTATTGTTTTTAAGTAAACGAGCCTTGTGTTTTAGAATTCGTTCTCAAAGAACTGGAAAAAAATCAAACTTTAGCGTAAAAAGCGAAATGTTGAGGAGGGGACCCCCCGGGGATGTAATAATTTCTTTTTGTTTCGGGTTTTAATGTTGCTCCTTGCTTTCAGTTGAAAAAACTTGTTTTTTTTAATTTAATTTTAATCGTTTTTTAAATAATGCCAGGATATCTGGCTCTACCTCCACGCAAATATCCCTCCTCCCTACGGATATATCTTCTACACAATTCAATTCTGTTGAAAATTTTACTGAACAATAATTCTTAACATCTCCACGCGTGAAATTGAGTCAGCAAAGAGAAGGAAAGACATAAAGAAGAATTTCCTATAGGAATTCTGATAAATTCTCTCACTGTAAAATTTCCCCTGAAATATTCACCTCCTGGAAACTTCCCTCCCCGTATAAAATTATCTCCTATAAAAATCCCCCCCCCCCGAGAAATAAATACATACTTCCCACTAACAAATAGTAAACGTAAACAATAGACAAATTTTGCAACTTAAAGACCTATCCACAGAGGCTTTAGGAGGGTCGTGAAATCCCCAAAGGCATAGTTATTCGGCATTTCAACTATGCTGAACAAAATGGGTATATCCAAATTTTGATCGTGCGATTTTGAGAAAAAAGGGGCGTGGGAGGGGCCCTAGTTGCCTTCCATTTTTGTGTAACTTTAAAAGGATACTAAAACTTTTAATTTATGTTCGAACGAGACCACTCACGATATTCTAGGACCATTGGGTCGATACGATCATCCCAGGAAAGAACAAACAAAGAAACAATCAAATAAACACGCATCCGTAATCTTTCTTCTGGTACAATAGGGTTATCAGATGCGCTGAATCTGACGGTATGATTTTCATTAAGAATCTTTTACTTTTAGAGGGTTTCCCCCCCTTTTTGAAATATCAGGCAAAGTTTCTCAGGCTTGTAACCTTTGATGGGTAAGATGAAACTTGTTGAAAATTATATATTTGAAATCAGCATAAAACCCCAATTCTTTTGATATATCTATTGATATCAAAATTCCGTTCTTTAGAGTTTCGGTTACTATTGAGCCGGGTCCCTCCTTACTTACAGTTCGTTACCACGAACTGTTTGATTTTTTCTTTTCATTTTGTGCATTTATTCGATTATCCGTCCTTCAAATTATGTCGTGGCATTTGGAGGGGATGTGGTTGTGTTAAGTTCATTGTTAATAACTGATATTAAATAAAAAAAAAATAAAAAAATAAACATAAATAAATAAAAATATTTTCTACAGGTAACCGCCGTTATGTAGATAGATAGATAGATAAGCAAAGCAGTATACATATTTGATTTCCTGTTATTGGCTCATATAGATTTACTCAAGCAAACTAGGGGAAGGGGCTAGAAAATGTTCATGGGTACTGGAGGTCTGTTAACATACATCTCTAATTTCTTCTTTTTCTTCTTCGCTTAAGCGCTTGAGTAGAAAGTCTCCTCAAATGCAGTTTCTATAGGCTTGGCATTTAAAATTCGAACTGAATCCTTCTTCCTTTTTTTAATGTTAATAGTTACTCTCGTGAATGTAGAAAATATTTAGTCATTAGATTGCACTGACATAAAAAACCAGAATAATAAAAAAAAAAGTAAGAATAGCTTCCGCAAGACTCATACAGATACCTAATATCCAAGCCATCGGAGGAGGGGGGAGGGGAGTAAAAAATTCCAGGATAAATTTCTGTTGAAAAAAAATATATGCATATAAACTACAATAATCCGTTTACCGGTTTACGGTCCCGCTGGATAGTTGAAAACAAAGAGAAAGGAAGAGACACACTTTTAAACAAGAAAAAAAATGGAAAGCCGCTGCCAAGTAAAACACCCCAACCCAAAGATATACCACACCTGCACCCAATAATCAAAGAAATAGTACTACTACTACTAAGAACTCACTGCAGCACCGAGCCACCTGAGGCCAACGCAGCTACGCACGCTCGTCCTCCATCCTAATCTATTCAAAGCCTCCCTGTTTATACCCTTCCAGAAAGTTCCAATTTCCCTTAAATCTTGCTTTACGACATTCTCCCACAACTTCGGACGACCTATTTTCCATTTAGCACTAGACGCTTGGCTAAAAAGGACAATCTTCGGCACTCTTTCATCCTTCATCCGCAGAACGTGCCCTAGCCATCTCAACCTTTCTCTCATTATAGCCCTAGAAAGTGGAATTGAACAAAGTACTGTTTGAAATACGGTCAGTCAGCCGGGTACCCAAAACAACCCATGGCCAATTTTTATCTTCGTCCGCTTTTCGGAGCGCCCTTGATTCAGAATCGTGTTTGACCACTGTCTTCACTATAGCTTCCAATATTCTAATTTTGGTTCGCAGACTTATCTTCCTGCCCCTTTCATGTAAGGAGTAATTTCTGTTCGTTTTAAGTTTTAATGTCGCTCTTTACTTTCAGTTAAAAAAAACTTGTTTTTTTATTTAATTTCTGAACGTTTTTGAATTAATGCATGTTCTAGTTTTGGCTCTCCGCACATGAATAATTAAAACGAAATTGGCGTATTAATTTTTTTTGGCCAAATGGCTTTCTCATAGTTTTGACCGGACGAATTCGAAAAAAAGGAGCGGGGGAGGAGGCCTAGTTGCCCTCCAAGTTTTTGGTTACTTAAAAAGGCAACTAGAACTTTCAATTTTTACGAACGTTTATATGAGGGGCTTCGTCCCCTCGTCAACACCTCACCTTTTACACTAAAGCTCAAATTTTGTCCCAATTCCTTAAGAATGACCCCTGACTCACAAAGGTCGTAGAATAATTAGTGAAAATTAGGAAAATACTTTAGCGTAAAGAGCGAGATATTAAGAGGAGGTGAACCCCTCATATGCGTAACAATTTCTGTTCGTTTTAAGTTTTAATGCCGCTCCTTACTTTCAGTTGAGAAAACTTTTTCATATATATTTTTTCAATGTTTTTAAATAATACCAGATAATCCTCCGCCACCTTCACGGAAATTCTCATCCCCCCTGACAAATTCCTCCATGGAAAGATCCTCCCAAGTAACCGCTTCCCCTCAACCCCCCTACCAAAAAAAAAAAAAACTGAAAACGTCTGTACACTTCCCAATAACCATTACAATATGTAAACACTGGTCAAAGTTTGTAACTTGCAGCCCCTCCCACGGGGACTGTGTGGAAGTGAGTCGTCCCCAAAGACATAGTTTTTAAGTTTTTCGACTATGCTGAATAGAATATCTATCTCAGAATTTTGATCCAGTGACTTTGGGAAAAACGAGCGTGGGAGGGGGCCTAGGGGCTCCCTAATTTTTTGGTCACTTAAAAAGGGTACTATAGCTTTTAATTTTCGTTAGAATGAGCCCTCTCGTGACATTCTAGGACCACTGGGTCAATACGATCACTCCTGGGAAAAAAAAAGAAAAAAGAAAAATAAAAAAAAACATATAAACACCGATCCGTGATCTGTCTTCTACCAAAAAAATTAAAAAAAATCCACATTTCTGTATATAGGAGCTTGAAACTTCTACAGTGCGGTTCTTTGATACGCTGAATCTGATGGTGTGATTTTCGTTAGGATTCTATGAGGCAAATTTTCTCAAGGTCTTAACTTTTGATGGGTAAGACTAAACTTGATGAAACTTATATATTTAAAATCAGCGTGAAAATGCGATTCTTTTGATGTAACTATCGGTATCAAATTCCGTTTTTAGAGTTTCGGTTACTATTGAGCAGGGTTGCTACACTTCGTTACCGCGAACTGTTTGATACTACCGAGCTGAGTGAAGCTGCCCTCTTGATCAATCTTTTCGTTATCCAACGTCACCTTTTAATCTTCACTTATTACTAGCCTTATTGACATAAGTCTTCTTCATATTATTTTTCAAAGCTATTCTAGCACCCTGAACTCGCAAAACCTCTAAAAGTTCATTCATTTTGCTCAAACTATGATCTAGGATGCTTAAATCATCAGCATAATCTAAGTCCAGGAGAGTTTTGTCTCCCCATCTCATTCCAAGGTTCCCATTGCCTTTCCTATGCTCCTTAAGACAGTCTATCACAATGATCCAAATAAATGGGGGATAGAACACAACCCTGCTTAACTCCTGATTTAATACAAAACCAGCTGCTAACCTCATTTCCTACCTTAACCGCAGCAGTGTTATTTTCATACATAGCACTAATCACTTTAATGTATTTGTCTGGTATACCATACAAGGATAAGACCTTTCCTAAAGCTCTTCTATCGACAGAATCGAACGCTTGCTCATAATCTATAAAACTAAGGACTAAAGGTGTTCGATAACTCAGGCACTTGTTCCCAGCTATTCTTTGACGTAGCTTGCCATGTAGCCCTAAGTCCTACTCCCCACTTCTGAACTTTTGTAAATTAAAAAAATCAAATAATAGTTAGGAAGAAAATTGCGTTACAACACATTTAATACATTCTTTTTTTCTTTCTCTTTTTTAAGCCCCACTCACAGTAAGATTTTACTAATGCCAAAATTTAACTAGCGCTAAATTGAGCCAATCAGATTTTCATATTAATTCCTGATTGGTTGAAAAGTTATAAAAATTCTAGTTGGCTAAAATTGGCACCGGCATTAATAAAATCTCAATGTGAATGAGCCATTACAGACTCATAAACAAGTCTTTTGCTTTAAAAAAGGCTTACCATCAGTTCCAATTCATACTGCTTTTCTTGATAGTTGGGTGGCAACTGTTGAGCTTCGCCACTTGAGCCAAATGTTAAGGTTTTCCCGTCCCAAAGCTCTTCAGTGGCAGTGGTACTATTACTTTCTGATGCTAAAACTTGACCCAACGTATAATCACCAGGAAAACCATTTAAGGACGTTGTCCGTGGAATAACATCAGGAACAGGTTGATACTCTCTTTCAATAGACAAATTTTGCAGGTTTTGCTCCAAGTTGTAGGCTGATGTGGGGCCTCGCTGTCGCGGTTTACTTGGGGAGCTGCAAGGGTATGGCACAAGAGTCGAAGGAGACGGTGTTCGAGACGCCACTTGTCGACGCACAGATGGTGGTCTTGGAGAAAAATCTGGCGGGGAAGCAATATTTTCTACATTTTCCTGCTAAAAGAAAGGATAAGAACTATAAATAACAAAGATTCAAATTAAAAAACAAGTAAAAGTAAGACTCAGGCAAGAGACCAGTCTACTATGCAAGGCCATTTCCCAGTGTGGTTACCAGGTTTAAACCCACCTAAAAAAAAGAAGTCCGACTCATAAAAACGTAACAAAAATGCAAATAAACAAATATTAAATGTATTTTCAAAGGTTTTTTAGTAACCCCCCCCCCCCCCCCATAGACAAAAATCCTGAATATACCTTTGCTGACCTGACTATTCATGAATGAGAACACCCCACACATCGGCTATGCATTTGTGCATACAGATTTGGTTGACATTCAAGAAGACTTTTTGAGTAGATTATTTCATAATATGTCATAGACATATTATGATTGGCATATTATAGCCAAATGAAAATACTGAATAAAACACAGAAAGTGAATGTTTCAAGAGGACAACCGGCTCTCTTCTTCAGCACGAATAAAATAATATGATCAAGGAAAAAGCAAAACCAAAAAACAAATGCGGAAAGTACAACTTTTTTGGCGTTTTTTTCATTGGTTTTGTTGTACTTTCTGCGTTTGTTTTTGGTTTTTGGTTTTTGCTTTTTCCTTGATCATATTATTTTGTTCGCGCTAAAGAAGAGAGCCGGTTGTTCTCTCTAAATATTTCGCTTTCTGTATTTTCATTTGGCCTTTAAAAACCCTATTTTTGATCGTTTTCTTTGTTTATATTATGGCAGGCCAATGTGGTTTAAGAAATTCTCTTTATCCATTGTTGTTTTTTTTTATCTACTTTGATTTACGTGTTTTATTTTCTTTTATGTGCGTGTATTACCACATGTATTATGCCATTGTATAGTGTGGACAAAAAATAAATAATAAACAATTTTTAAAAAATTATCTAAAAAAATAAATTATGATTTAGAATAATTAATGAAGCAAATTATCTTTGCTTTGGAGGCATGCCCATTTAGCAACAGACATCATTATCACACCTAAAGGACGTATATGACATTTTGCTATAATTCTGGGATAATTGCCGAAACCATTTACCAAGCTGTTCTCAAAAGGAAAATCAGTAGGGCAAAATAGATTAGGAGGATCCAAGTGTCATACATTATCAAGCTGATCCTCCCTTTAAGAACAACTTAACAAACGACAGTTTTTGGCCATAACCCCCAGTGAAAATACCAGGTTTAGACTTATGGTTGTTTACGACTGTCCTATCACAATATTTTTTTCTATATTATCTATATAGATATATATATATATCAATATATTATCCTGTGTCTATTCAGGCAGTAAATTTATAGGCCTTACTTCTGGATATAGGCCGTATTTCTGGATAAGGGAAAAGACAAAATTTTGATTACTAAATAAAGTGAAGTGTATAGGGATCATTGTGATTTTTCAAAAAATTTTACTGGCAGAACCAAGAGGAACAGAGAGTTCAAATGTAAAAATGTTCTGGCTCAAGAACTTTCCATTCTTCTTATTGGCTTAAAATTTCATACAAAAGAAAGAAACAGGTTTTGCATTATTTTTACTAGGCAAAAATTTTACCTAGTAACAACAGATAAAGAAGGTGACACTTGGCTTCTTTTGTGAAATACGGTTAAGGAATAATATGATTGGCTTACAATAATACGTCACAAAAATAAACTAATGGAATTACAACATATTTTTTTAGCATGGGATAGTAATCTCTTGATCGATCTTTGGTGGAGTTTATACAGTTCCTTGTGATTGCTGTAGTGGCTGGTTGCCTTCCTTTTCTGATATGAAATCAGAATAAACAAGTATTTATGGCACTTGGTATTTACCAAGTGGCATATAGAGATCGCAATTTCTGTTGACGCAATTTCTGTCCGTTTGTCGGTCCCGGTTTTGCTAGTTTGGGCACTTCGAAATAAGCTAGGACGATGAAATTTGGCAGGCGTATCAGGGACCAGATCAGATTAAATTAGAAATAGTCGTTTCTCCGATTCGGCCATCTGGCGAAGGGAGTGGGGGGACGGTTAATTCGAAAAAATTAGAAAAAATGGGGTATTTTTAACTTACGAACGGGTGATCGGATCTAAATGAAATTTGATATTTACAAGGATATCATGTCTCAGAAATCTTATTTTAAATCCCGACCGGATCGGGTGACATTGGGGGGAGTTGGAGGGGAAACATGAAATCTTGGAAAACACTTAAAGTGGAGAGATCGGGATGGAACTTGGTTGGAAAAATAAGCACAAGACCTAGATACGTGATTTACATAATCGAAACGGATCTGCTCTCTTTTGGAGAGTTGGAAAGGGGGTTGATACGGAAGAATTAGAAAAAATGAGGTATTTTTAACTTACAAACGAGTGATCGGATCTTAATGAAATTTTATATTTAGAAGGACTCGTAACTCAAACCTATTATTTTAAATCCCGACCGTATTCAGTGTCATTGGGGGAAGTTGGGGGGACCGTAAATCTTGGAAAACACTTAGAATGGAGAGATCGGGATGAAACTTGGTGAGAAGCATAAGCACAAGTCCTAGATACGGGATTGACATAACCGGACCTGATCCGCACTCTTTGGGGGAGTTGGGGGGAGCTAATTCGGTAGTTCGGAAAAATTAGAAAAAACGAGGTATTTTTAACTTACGAACAGGTGATTGGATCCTAATGAAATTTTATATATAGAAGGACCTCGTGTCTTAGAGCTCTTATTTTAAATCCTGGCCGGATCCGGTGACATTGGGGGGAGTTGGAGGAGGAAACCGGAAATCTTTGAAAACGCTTAGAGTGGAGAGATCGTGATCATGCTAGGTGGGAAGAATAAGCACAAGTCCTAGATACGTGATTGACATAACCAGACTGGATTGGCTCTATTTGGGGGAGTTGGGAGGGGAGGTTAATTCGAAAAAAATGGGAAAAATGAGGTATTTTTAACTTACAAACGGGTTCAAAAATACGAATGAACTAATTATGATGCATTTTGCTAAGTTTTTTTGTAAGCCCCCACGAACCAGACACCCAGAACAATGCATCCGAAGTGACGAGTGTTATAGTGTTTCAGAACGCCCTCCCTCCCATCCACTCACTCAAAGTGTCAATTTTACTCACAAATAAAATGGCTACAAAAATGCATATAAATAAACTTCTACACATTTTGTATAGTTTTTTTAACCCCCCCCCCCTCGAAAATCATAGCCTCTCCCCCCAAAATAATCCTAGATAAAGCCATACAAAAACTAACTGTTCACAATACATATTATTTACAATGAAATACAGTTTGGATTTTGTAAAACGAAAGAGAAAAGAAAGAAAGCATCATTTTTTTTTTTTTTTTTTTTTTTTTTTTTGTAAAAGTTGATTCGTCCTGGGATGTCATTTTCATTTGTTGCGTTTAATGCTATGAAGAGTTAAAACTAAACTTATTTTACATTTACTTTTTAATTAAACATATTATAATTCAAAACTAAAATTCCAATAGAAATCAAGACCACATAAAAAAAAACTCAAGTTAAAAGAAACAGTTTTAAGTCAATATTCTTCTTTCTGTTTTACTCCTTTTAAAGATATAGGTTAATGGCGCCTTTAGAAAATGAATAATTTAATTTTTTGAAGATATCCATTTTATTCTTTGCAGTGAAGTTTTTGCAACAACGAATCTATTCCGTTCTTTTATGTATTAAATAAAAAAAAACAAGTTTTTTTAACTGAAAGTAAGGAGCGACATTAAAACTTAAAACGCACAGAAATTACTTCGTATATGAAAGAGGCTACTTCCTCATCAACGCCCCGCTCTTTACGCTAAAGTTTGACTCTTTCTCTCAATTCTTTTTAAAACAGTAAAAAACTTTAGCGTAAAGAGCGGGGCGTTGATGAGGAAGCAGCCTCTTTCATATACGAAGTAATTTCTGTGCGTTTTAAGTTTTAATGTCGCTCCTTACTTTCAGTTAAAAAAACTTGTTTTTTTATTTAATTTCTGAACGTTTTTGAATCAATGCATGTTTTGATTTTGGCTCTCCGCAGAGGAATAATCAAAACGAAATTTGCATTTTTTTTTTTTTTTGGCTCAATGGCTTTCTCATAATTTTGATCGAACGATTTTGAGAAAAAAAGAGCGGGGGACGAAGCCTAGTTGCCCCGCCGATTTTTTGGTTAATTAAAAAGGCAACTAGAACTTTTAATTTTTTACGAATCTTCTTATTGGTAAAAGATTTACGTAACTTATAAATTAGCTTACGTAAAGAACTTTTGTATTTTCATGTTTTTATTACATATATGAGGGGATTCGCCCCATCGTCAGTACCTCGCTCTTTACACTAAAGCTTAAATTTTATCCCAATTCATTAAGAATGACCCCCTGAATCACAAAAGCCGTAGAATAAGTAGTTGAAATTACTGAAAATACTTTAGCGTAAAGAGCGAGGTATTAGAAGGAGGTGAGCCCCTCATATGGGTAATAATTTCTGTTTGTTTTAAGTTTTATTGCTGTTCCTTACTTCCAGCTGAAAAAGCTTTTTCACTTTTATTTTTTATATTTTTTTTTAAATAATTCTAGTAAATCCTGCTCTCCCTTCATGGAAATTTTCTTCTCCCATTACAAATTCTCGAAGGAAAGTTCCCCCAGCATATCCCCCTCTTCTCAACCCCTCCCCCCAAACCCAAAAAATCCTCCTGAAAACGCCTGTATACTTCCCAATAACCATTACTATATGTAAGCACAGGTCAAAGTTTGTAACTTGTTGCCCCTCCCACGGGGACTGTGGGGGAGTAAGTCGTCCCCAAAGACATCGTTATAAGGTTTTTCGACTACGCTGAATAAAATGGCTATCTCAGAATTTTGATCCGTTGACTTTGGGAAAATAATTAGCGTGGGAGGGGGCCTAGGTGCCCTCCAATTTTTTTGGTCACTTAAAAAGGGCACTAGAACTTTTCATTGCCGTTAGAATGAGCCCTCTTGCAACGTTCTAGGACAACTGGGTCGATACGATCACCCCTGGGAAAAAAAAACAAAAACAAAAAAACAAATAAACAAGCATCCGTGATCTGTCTTCTGGCAAAAAATGCAAAATTCCACATTTTTGTAGATAGGAGCTCGAAACTTCTACAGTAGGGTTCTCTGATACGCTGAATCTGGTGGTGTGATTTTCGTTAAGATTCTATGACTTTTAGGGGGCGTTTCCCCCTATTTTCTAAAATAACGCAAATTTTCTCAGGCTCTTAACTTTTGATTAAATAAAAAAAACTAGTTTTTTTAACTGAAAGTAAGGAGCGACATTAAAACTTAAAAAGAACAGAAATTACTCCGTATATGAAATGGGTTGTCCCCTCCGCAGTCCCTCGCTCTTTACGCTAAAGTTCGACTCTTTGCCACAATTCTACTTTTTAAAACAATTAAAAACTTTAAGTTTTTAAACTTTAAGTTTTAATGTCGCTCCTTACTTTCAGTTAAAAAAACTAGTTTTTTTTATTTAATTTCTGAACGTTTTTGAATTAATGCATGTTTGATTTTGGCTCTCCGCACATAAATTATTGAAATGAAATTAGTATATTAATTTTTTTTGGCTAAATGGCTTTCTCTTAGTTTTGATCAGACGATTTTGAGAAATAAGGGGTGGGGAAGGAGGCCTAGCTGCCCTCCAATTTTTCGGTTACTTAAAAAGGCTACTAGAACTTTTAATATTCAACGAACGTTTTTATTAGTAAAAAATATACGTAACTTAAGAATTAACTTACGTAACAAACTTTTATATTCTTATATTTTTATTATGTGTACGAGGGGGTTTGTACCCTCGTTAATACCTCACTCTTTACACTAAATCGTAAGTTTTGTTCCAATTCTTTAAGAATGACCCCTGAATCAAATAGGCCGTAGAATAAATAGTTGAAATCACTAAAAATATTTTAGCATAAAGAGCGAGGTATTTATCTCCTCCTAAATACCTCGCTCTTTATGCTAAAGTATTTTTAGAACCCTTCATATGCGTAATAATCTCTGTTTGTTTTAAATTTCAATGCTATTCCTTACTTTCATTTGAAAAAACGTTTTCATGTTTATTTTTTCATTGTTTTTTTTTTATAGTAATGCTAGAAAATCCTGCGCCCTTTTCATTGAATTTTTTCCCCCATGGCATATTTCTCCAAGGAAAGATCCTCCCACATAGCCCCCTCCCTCAACCCTACCCCCAAAACCAAAAAAATCCCCCTGAAAACGTCTGTACACTTCCCAATAACCATTATTATATGTAAACACTGGTTGAAGTTTGTAACTTGCAACCCCTCCCCCAGGGACTGTGGGGGAGTAAGTCATCCCCAAAAACATAGTTATGAAGATTTTCGACTATGCTCAACAAAATGGCTATCTCAAAATTTTGATCCGTTGACTTTGGGAAAAAAATGAGCGTGGGAGGGGGCCTAGATGCCCTCCAATTTTTTTGGTCACTCAAAAAGGGCACTAGAACTTTTCATTTCCGTTAGAATGAGCCCTCTTGTGACATTCTAGGACCACTTGGTCGATACGATTACCCCTGGGGAAAAAAAAACAAAAAAAAAAAACAAACAAATAAACACGCACCCGTGATTTGTCTTCTGGCAAAAAATGCAAAATTCCACATTTTTGTAGATAGGAACTTGAAACTTCTACAGTAGGGTTCTCTGATACACTGAATCTGATGGTGTCATTTTCGTTAAGATCCTACGACTTTTAGGGGGTGTTTCCCCCTATTTTCCTAAATAAGGCAAATTTTCTCAGGCTCGTAACTTTTGATGGCTAAGACTAAACTTGATGAAACTTATATATTTAAAATCAGCATTAAAATGCGATTCTTTTGATGTAGCTATTTATATCAAAATTCAATTTTTTAGAGTTTTGGTTACTATTGAGTCGGATCGCTCCTTACTACAGTTCGTTACCACGAACTGTTTGATGGGTAAGACTAAACTTGATGAAACTTACATATTTAAAACCAGCATTAAAATGCGATTCTTTTGATGTAGCTATTGGTATCAAAATTCCATTTTTTAGAGTTTTGGTTACTATTGAGCCGGGTCGCTCCTTACTACGTTACCACGAACTGTTTGATTTTAAAGAAATATGTTGGGAATGAAGAAATATTATGTGAATGAAGAAATATTTAAGTGAATGAAGTGAATTTAAGTGAATGAATTTAAGTGAATGAAGTTCACTTAAAGTTGCTTAAGGACCTTAAGTTCACATAAGCCTGAGGGAACTAGATTGACATTAAAAAATGTAATCGCAACAAATTCGAGAACTTTCAATACTCTACTTATTCTTCAATGTTATAATAATAAAAGACAAATTACTTAAAATATATATTGCTTTCAGTAAAGTGCGAATGACAATTGCGCTGATTGGAGTACAAGGGGGAAAATTT
Organism: Artemia franciscana; assembly: GCF_032884065.1. Classification (NCBI taxonomy): domain Eukaryota; kingdom Metazoa; phylum Arthropoda; class Branchiopoda; order Anostraca; family Artemiidae; genus Artemia; species Artemia franciscana. Next base: position 397,581 of record NC_088866.1, read on the forward strand.
GGCCACGTCTTATCTCTAGTAATTTCTGTTCGTTTTGAGTTTGATTAGAATATCAGTTTTATTTTGGGTACATTCTAAGATCATTATTGTTTTTTTTTTGTTTTTTTTATCACGTCTAATGTCCGTTTCTTTTAAGTGGTTTATCTTTCATACTGTTTTAACTGTTTTAACTCTTATAATAACTGTTAGATTACAATAGGGCTACAAGACAGACATCTTCCTCGTTCAATTATTTAATAATTTCTGTTCGTTTTGGGTTTGAGCTGAATATTAGTTTTATTTTTGTTATTTACAAGTTCATTATTGGTTTCATTTTTATTAAGTTGTTTCTTTTAACTTTTAGTTAATTATTTATTATAACGTCATTTTTTTTACTCTGCTGAAGACGTATTTTCGCTCTTTACTTTTGTAAAGAAAAACTTGTTTATTTTTTTAATTCCTGTTCGTTTTTTTATTCATTTTTGTAAAAAAGGAAAAAAAGAAAACCAAAATTATATTAAATAAATTGAAACTTAAAGTACTTTAATTAGAGCTGATATTTAAATTAGCCATGAATTTTAAGTTAGTAAAACAAAAGTAGTTTTTAAAATCATAATGAATATACTGATTCTGAATTTTTCTAAAACGGCCATATCTAATTTCATACTTACTTAATCTCTGTTCGTTTTTTATTCGTTTTGGTAAAAAAGAGAAAACCAAAACAACAATAATAATAAATAAAATGTAAATGAAATAAACTGAAACTTATAGTATGTGTTCTGTGCGTATGTGTTTGGGAAAATGGTGGGTGGAGGGGGTGGGGGTAGTTACCCTCCAAACATTTTCGACTATTAAAAAAAGCACTAGCACTTTCAATTTCCAATCGAATGAGCTCTTTTCGAAGTTTCTACGACAACAAATGGCCATCTCAGAATTTCTATCAGGTATATTTCGGGAAAGTACGAGGTGTTGGGGGGATCCACCCACCGATCACTCTCAATCTTAAAAAGGGCACTGGAACTTCTTACCACCAATCCGATGGGCCCTCTCCTGTTTTTACACGGTCACCCTTACTTTATATACCTTATATACCTTATATACCGCCAGGATATAATTTATAACCCTTGCCCTGAGGGCTGTGGGGGTTTGTCATCCTTAAAGACATAATTTACGGACCTTTCAATTACGTTAAACAAAATGGCTATCTCAAAATTTTGATTGGATGCACTTGGGGAAGTGGTGGGCGTGGGAGGAGAGTTTAGTTGTCCTCCAATCGCTTTCGACTATTAAATAGGGCACTAGACCTTTCAAGTTCCAATTGAATGAGTCTTTTTCGAAGTTTCTAAGACAACAAATAGTCATCTCAAAATTTCTATCAGATGTATTTTGGGAAAATACAAGGTGCAGGGGGGGGGGGTATCCACCCTCCCATCACTCTGAATCTCAAAGCGCATTAGAACTTCTGATTAGCAGTCCAATGAGCCACTTCCGAAGTTTATAGGATTGCCCTTTCTATATAAACCTTATATGCCCCCAGGACATAACTTACAACCCTTGCCCTGATTGCTCTGGGAGGGGGGTGTCAGCCTCAAAGATACATATTTCTTTTTCAACTACGTTCAACAAAATGACTATCTCAAAATTTTGATTGAATGTGTTTGGGCAAATAGTGGGCGTGGAAGGTGTGTTAGTTGCCCTCCAATCACTATCGAATATTAAAAAGGGCATGAAGCCTTCCAATATCCAATCAAATGAGCCCTTTTAAAAGTTTCTATAAAAACTCCTTCGATACGAAGTGCCCTGGTCTAAAAGAAAAAACAAATAAATAAATAATACATTGTGCCCACATCGCTCTTTACTTAGGTAGCGCTATTGCACTGCCTATGATACTCTTAAGGAATATGATCTAGAAGTAAGATTAATAAGAGGGGGAGGTGGTATAACAGTAATAGTGAGTCCCTGTTGAGTTCCTGAAATTTCAATAGCTTTGTACTTGTAGTTTTGTGCTAAATTCAAGTTATTTTGTTTGTTTTTATTCTTCAATGAGTTTTTGAACTTATTATTTGATTATTCAGTGCACATTATTTTCTGGAGGAGATGAATTGGGGGGAGAGGTAGCAAATTCGAAAGAAAGGTTTTTTTGTGCTAAGTTCACTTTTTTTATTCTTCAGCAAGTTTTTACTTTAATAGCCCACAGCCATATTCGTAGCTCCAAGACTATTTTATTGTGATTTTCACATGAATTAAATACTAGCTTACCCTTCGCACATTGCTACAATCTAAAAAGAATCGGAATCCAAGGAGAATCCCCCTTGTGGAAAAATCCTCCACCAAGGGAAATTCCCCTTAAAGCAGTCCCCTCAAGTAAAATTTCTCCCACGGAAGATTTACCCCCGCGAAAAAATCGCCCTCTGTTCCCCAAGTATTAATAACGGTAGCATTTTTAAATTTAAAATAGTTTCCAACTGAAAATTCCCCCTAAGGACCATTTTCTTCCTGGAAGATCCCCCCATAAGTTTTATATTTACCAATACTTCTATATTTAACACAAATTAGAGAACATGTATATTTTGGCTGCAGCAATTTGATGGGGCAAAGGTATCTTTATTTGACGGAAACTCAAAGAACATGACTTAAAATTTATTGCGGTGAAAAATTGAGTGGCAATCATGCCACTTGTGATATTCTTTGCGATGTTCTTATCTTGATGGAAGAACTGCATATAACAAAATCAAAAATGTCAATACCATATATGAGCTTACAAAACTGTTTTAATGTTTCTTAGGAAGAAGGGCTACTGATTTCACACAAACTTGTCAGGGAAAAGTCTTTAAAGCTATAGTAATTACTCAAATACGCAGTTTAAACACCAAATTAGATACTTTGTAACATTTATGATGACAAAAATTACAAATAGACAATTAAACAATCAAAATATAAATTTTCTGCAATATTTAGGATGAATTTTTTCGCATGAGACCTCTGGTGGGGAGGGGGGCGCTTCGGCCATATTGAAGCAGTAGTCAAATATATAGGATTATAAAACTAAGAGAGAATGAAACAAAGGCACAACTTGGCTGAAACAAATTAGAGAAAAAAAGATACATTTATTTGACAGAAAAAACAAACAACATGGGTAAAAATCAGTTGGCTATGAAAGCCCATTAGGCTAATGGGCTTTCATAGCCAACAAACAAATATAAATATAATCATATTTAGCCTATATATATATATATATATATATATATATATATATATATATATATATATATATATATATATATATATATATATATATATATCAATTTTTATTGTGCTTCAATACTTAACAGGCTGCAATTCGTTTATTTACGAATAGGATATTCTTGGTGTATTCATCTGTCAGAATAATCTACAAACCTTATTTGTTAGTTTTAAGGATTCTTTGGGGGTGCCATGATTTTTTTTTTTTTTTTTTGATTTTTTTTTTTTTTACAAGAACCTAATTTTGCTGTCCAAGTCGCGTGCAACAGGGTAAATTTGTGCTTATTCAATAAGTAATTGTAAATAATTGCAATTAAGTGCAAAAGAATTATAAATATTTTTTACAACATTTTATTAGTTTTAAGGGTTCTTTGGGGTTGCAATAATATCTTTTAACAAGAAGTTAACTTTGCTGTCCAAACGCGTTTAACAGACTTATATAGTTGTGCTTATTCAACAAGTCATTGTAATTTATTTCAATTAACCGTAATTAGAAACGAATTCTGAAAACGGGTTAATATTGCTGCAAGTGAATTAGTGTAATAAAATTGTCAAAGTTTAATTAACATAAAGTTTAAAGTTTAATTAAAGTTAAAATTATCAAACAAAACTAATTACTTAAACTAGACAACACTTAGTCCAAAAAAAATTCAAACATTATTAATCAATTGATTCCTAGGGATAACTACACCCAACACCTTTAAGGGAAACAACACTTTCTTGGCACAATATGTTTTGATATATTTTGCTGATTCCCCCCCCTTATATTTTTCAATTAAAATTGAGATCCTGATTTTTCCCAATTTTTTAAGATATACATGGCTGTGTAAACTTTTTCTTATCCAATTCAAACAATAATATCTTATTTTCACTGGCCTTGGTAATCTAAAGTACTTTTAATTGGTAATTTAAAGTTCTTAAAATATATATAATTGTATAAGTTTCCACTAAATCTATTCAGACAATTAGGTTTCATTTTCACTGCCCTTGGTACTTTAACAAGATTTTAATTTTAATATCCAATTTTTAACTGTCCTGGTACAAGCCCAAGTGGCTTTAGGGCGTTATTTCATTACCAGAGGCATAGTCTATGCCCTTTAGACTATTTTGAAAAATGGCTACCTCAAAATTTCAAATGGACGTTTTTGGGATGAGGGGGGGAGAGGAGACCAATCTTGTTTACTCTTAAAAAGGGTAGTCCAACTTTCGATTTCCGAACAAATAAGCCCCTCTTATGTTTCTATGACTTGCATACAAGATGACCTTAAAAAAAACAACATTGAAGTCATATTGTTCTTCACCTTTAGATCTGTTGTACTGCCTACGACAGGAAGTTAATTTTGATATCTGATTTTTAACTGTCCTAGTACAAACCCAAGGGGTTTTAGGGTGTCATTTCATCAGCCTACCAAAGGCATAGTCAATGGCCCTTCAGACTATTTTGAAAAATGGCCACCTCAAAATTTCGAATGGATGTCTTTGGAGTGGGGGGGGGGGAATCTTTTTTTTTACTCTTAAAAAGGGTACTCTAACTTTCGATTTCCAAACAATTGAGCCCACTCTGAAGTTTCAACAACTTGTTGGCCTTAAAAAAAAGATTGAACTCATATTGCTCTTTAACCTAGCACTTTGTGCTGCCTACGACAGGAGGTTCTTGGTATATTCATTGGAGTAATTAAAAAAGTTTTTTTTTTTTTGGTTTCAAGAGTTCTTTGGGGCTTGGAATTTTTCTTTAACCAAGAGTTTAATTTTGCTGTCCAAATCATGTTAACAGAGTACAATAATTACAGTTCATCAATAAGACATTGTAATTAATTTATATTAATAAAATGAACAAGCTTTACTGAATACAAGATCAGTGTGATGGAATAAATAAATGTGGATGAAAAAAGATCTACCTGTTTAATTTTCCCACCATTCCTTGAAGGTTGTAAAGGAGGCCTGCCTCCTCCAAGAATTTGTGTAGGTGACAGTTCATCTTCTTCTTTTGTCTCTTGTCTACCTATTCTCCTTGAGCTATATCTATGCACATTTTTCACCTCTTTCAACGGTTCTAAGTCCACTTTCGGCAATGGACTTTTATGCCCCATAAATTGTACAACACTTTCAATTGCTGATTTTTTTCCATCATCGGAAAGACCTTGTCTAAAATCAGGTGTGCCAGTTCGGGATCCAGGCCGACTGAAAATCTTTTCAGGCTCAGGTGTATTAATCCGAGTATTTCTACTAGAAGGCCTATTTAAAGATCGACTATATTGAGCTGGTTCAGGACTTTTTATGAATGAAGATCGTTTGGTCTGCCAATGCTGTCTCGAGCCTCCATCTTTGAATGCTTTCTCTTTGATATGGGATTCTCCTCTCATTTTTATTGTGTCATTAGTAATGGGTTGTGTCACATTTTTTCTTTCCCTGTCATACTCATTAGCTTTCTGTTGATATTTGGGTGCAGAACCACCAACATTTCTAGGACTTTTTGAATCCCAATTTGGCCCTTTCTTATAATCAAGTTTTCCAGTTGATGCACTTTTTGGTACAGTCTTTAACCTTTCACTTTCCTTCACAGCAACTGAAGTACTTTCAACTTTTTGTTCTGCACTAGGAGTTTCCAGTCTTTGTCGAGGAATATAGCGTTGAATTTCTGGACGTTTTTGCTTTTGCATTTGGGACTTTGTTTTGTCTGATTCCATCTTGTGTCCAGCAACAACAACTTGTTCCTCTTTAAGTAATGCACTGCCACAATTTTGATCATCTAAGTCCATCAACTGAAATAAAAAATAAATCAATCCACAGTAAGGTACCACAAGTCAAATTGCAGGAGAAATCAAACGGGGCGCCAATTTACCCCACCCCCCCCCCACCACTAGATTGTTCAAAATAATTTTTTTGGTATTTTCGTTGAAAGGATTGAAAAACAAACAAGAAAATTCACCCCTTAGATTTGAAATTTTTGCCCCTCCCCCTAAATTTTCTTAAATTGGCACCGCTGAATCAAGAGATAAAGAAATACCCCATCTTACCTCAGGTTATGTTCCTAGAACAGGAAAAGCAAAACTACACCAGAAAACTTACATTTAATATTTGGAAAAACTTTTTTAGATATTACATACCCAGGATATTTCAATCATCAAATTTTCTTAGAAAAATGCTCACAAAAAATCACATTCCCTACAGAAAAATAATATTTTACTTTTCATAGACTGTATATAAGTTCAAGGATAAATGCACCACCCCATGCCAGTATATGACCTAAGACTGGAAGAATATATAAATATCTTAATGATACTTCTAAACCAATAAAGGAAAAAATTGTTCTTTTGTGCCATGAAGTGTCTGAAACTGGCACGTTGTTTCCAGCACAATGTTTCTAATTACTTAAAAGGGCGCTATGACTTAAAGACTAATTACTTAAAGTAGCATAAGTGGAAGACAGTTGTCTATTGATTTTTGAATTGAAAAGGGAATAGTTGTGGGAAAAATCAAGTCATGGCCGATTGTAGAAAAAGCCAAGACAGATTGCCCAATTAAATGGGCATCAAGTCAATGTTAATTTTACCCCTTTGATTGCTGTTGTTACTGTCTCCCACTTTTGCTACACCTTTCATGGTGAGAATTTCTTTTCAAATGAGCTCTCTCTTAGTATAATAACTAATAAAAGTATAATAACTAAGAATTTATAACGTACCATTTGTCTGTATTCGCTATGACGTACCTTTATGAAGGATCCTTCATCCATGAGGACAAGGGTTTGAGTACTGGTGTTGCTGGTTATTAGGTTTAGAACAGGGGTGACTGGCATGACTTTGTAAGCTCAACTAGAGTCGACCCAGCTGTAAATGGGGGGCTTGGAGAAATCTGGGGAAGCTAAACAGGAAGGGTTTGTGAAAGCATATGACAGTTGGCCACAAGCCCCCCCCCCCACTATGCTTCCTGGCTGAAGTGCAATGAGATGGAGATCAGCACCACCAATTGGGACTGCCAAGTCCAGTGCAGTATTCTCTAACAGAATCTCAATACTGATGTATGCCACTGCTGCTGCAACGTCAAGCTCACCTCCACAATCGTCAAACAGAGGAGACTACGTTGGCTTTACTATGTCCTGAGATGACCCCATGACTGCATCGTCAAGCAAGTGCTTCTAGCTGCACCTTTCCCAAATTAGCACAGGTGTCTCAGCAGTCACCTGAAGAATTGGTGGGCAACTGTCAAAACAACCTTGACACCATTAGAGGACTTCGAAAGTTTTACAGAGAGTGGATTATGCAGAGAGGGAGGAATGCTGGCTCTGCTTTGCTGCTAAGCTGGTACAAGATCACAACAAATGTGAGTCAACCAATGGAGTCTTCTAGATGCCGTGTGAGGTGTCAAGTGTCTTTCATTAATAAGTCCAGAAAGAATTATCAGCATAACTGCCAAGTTTTCATTTTGTCTAAACAGGACAACACTGAAAATTTAGATTTTGCCTCTTGAACACTAAACACAGGCATACACAAAGGAGGACAAGAAGAAATTGCTCAACTAAATATTCTGTTCTTTCTGAAAAACTATGAACCTGTTAAGAATCACATTTCAAAAAACATCTTGGATACACAATAGTATATAGCAGTCACCCTGCCTTGTGTTTCTGCTTTAATTATCATGCTAGGCTTCTTTAAAAGCAATAACTACAGGCTACTTCACCAGATGTGGGTCTCTTTCCTTTTTTTATGGTGTTCAATGATTTTCTATTCTTTTTATGTATGTATTAATTTGTTTAAACTAGGTTTTTTTCTCCTTTTGTTCCCATTGATAAAAGCTTCCAGATGTGAAGCCAAAATATTCAGACTTTTACTTTCATTGGTATAAAGAAAAAGCTTTTTTTATCTCTAAGTTCACTGTTTTATTTAGTTTTACCTGTTTTCAATATCTTCATTTTAATTTAGTTATTACAAATAGAAAGGCAATATAGTCAGTCAAAGAAATCATTTAAGATCCTGTATGGCACTAATAACCATTGGTTAAATCCCTGAAGGGTAAATTTTCTGCACCAAATAAACAATGAGTTGGGTAATCTTCAAATAATTTAGAAATTATCCATCTTTTTCAATAATCTTGTTGTCATTCTCCCTTGCAACTAGTGGTATGAATACTAACATGAAATTATTACTTCATTCTTATTTAAAAACACTACTTAACTAATTTTTTTCATTGCTTTCAGTTTAATTGAATTAAACTGAATTAAAGAAAAAGTTGATTGAATTAAACTCAAAACAACAGAATTTCTAATGGCATTAAAAATCTTATTAATGTTTGAGGATTTGTTTCTTATACATTTTATTTCTCCTCCAAATGATGTGATACTAATTTTCTTTTTTTGAGTCAAAATCCATATTTTATTTCATCTTAATGGCAAAACGACACAAAAGCTAGAAAACTTTAGGTAGCATTGTTATGTTACATAATTCTGGAGACAAAATTTCAGGGATTTCCTTTTCTGTTCACATCTCTCCCCCACTACACACACTTGGCAGTAAAAATCAAGGGATTTGTGGACAAGGGTGTATCTAGGGTTTTCACTCAGAAAGGGAGGGGGGTACAAAAAAATTAAAAAAAAACACTAAGATTGTTTATATGCATTTTTAAATCTTGTTTTCTCTTCTTTTTTTGGGTCTGCAGGGGAGGGGGAGTGCAAGGTGCTTGAATTGTTATGTCCAAGTATTTAGTGTTATTTTGATGTGTTATTATTATGGTATTACATGGCTTATTCTGTACTTTGCTGTTTCTTATATTGTTATTGCTGTTTCATTATTATTGTATGATATTATTATTGTTAGGTATGTCTTTATTTATGTCTGTAAGTGTTTAAATATCTATCTATCAATACAGTACAGGTAATGTACTTCTTACTACCATTTTAGATTTTCTTCACCAATATCACATTTGCATAATACCAACCACAAAATTTTGTTATGTAGCAAAGTTATGAAAGATGCTAAATTTGAGTAGTTTTAGGTGGATACAAGTAAAGTAGTTGACTCAAATCTAATTTAGGGTGATAAAGAGTATATGGCAGCATTGTTATTATAGAACCTAAATGACAATTATATGGCTCAAATAAAGATATTGAACCTAAAACAGTAAGAAAATTAAATGACAGCGGATTTAGACAAAAAAAACACAAAATATTACAAGTAAAATAGCTGTTGCAGCCCCTTTTAAACCCTCATAAAAGTAAAGAATTATCCATAATCCAATATAGAAACAAGAACTAAGAGCTCATGTGGCACTTGTGACAAGAGATTGGATTTGGTCTGGTTATGTCAATCATGCATCTAGAACTTGTGCTTATTCTTGAACTCACCAAAGAACTAGAAATCCCCCCCCAACAACCCTAAAGAGATCAAATCTGGTCCGGTTATATCAAGCATGTATCTAGAACTTGTGTTTATTCTTCCCTTCAAGTTTCAACCTGATCTCTCTAGTCTAAGCATTTTCCAAGATTTCTGTTTTCTACCTCTATCACCCCCCCCTCCCCAATCTCCCTGAATCCAATTCAAACTGAAAATGGAGCATCTGAGACATGATATCTTTCTATATATCAAGTTTCATTAAGATACAATCACCCATTTGTGAGATAAACATACCTCATTTTTCACAATTCCCCCCCCCCTCCAGCCCCCCCCCCAGATAGTTGGGGAAATTACTGTTGTGTCAACTTTGCAGGTCCCTGACATGCCTACCAGTTTTCATCATCCAAACATGACCAGAAGCACCAGAGCAAAGCTGAAAAGTTTTGTTGTATTTCCTTTAAGCAGAAGATCTATTTTGTATGCTTCCACTATTATAAAACAAGGATTTTTAAAGCTCTTCAAAGGACAGGGCTCTCTAGAATAAGAAGGAGTGGTGGTAGGTACTTCAAAATACCTTACTAGGATATACTTTAGTCTGTGGACCTAAAAGTTTTATTTTCATAACCTAACCCATTTTCTGAAATGCTGTACATTTTACTGACTTACAAATAAAGTGAACATGCTGCTCAGTGAATTTGTTCATGCTTTGTTCAAATATAAAAATCACTTTTGACACAAATGAATTTTACCCCCACCTTTATATAGCCTATACCAATTCAGGGTAGATGTTTGCACATGAAAGGTAATGGGGGGTAAAGTTTATTTCTGATGCAAATGAGAGGTAGGTTTAAACTTTGCTTCCCCCCCCCTCCCCCAATGTGCAAATATATACCCAGAATTGTTACATAAAGGTGGGAGTAAAATCAATCTGTGGCATTTGTGATTATTATATTTGGAAAGAGCATAAAACAGACATTGAATAGTATGTTCAGTTTATTTGTAAGTCAATAATATGAACAGCAAAATATTCACCCAACTATAATTTTTCTGTAAATTATGAAGTAAGAATTGTTTTCTTAACAAATTTTTCTCAACAGTCCTAATTCTAGGATATTACCAAAACAAAAATTTTAAATAAATTTGGGGCATACAATTTTGATTTCTTAATCTATTTTTCATTGACTTAAGGCTCTGTAAACATAGTTCTAGCCTAATATTTTTTGTAAATCCAGACAGTGTTCATCCACGTCTTCTTAGGGAGTGTCGAAAAGCTCTCAGCTACCCCCTGTGCATGCTGTTCTGGTTATCTCTTCAAAATGGGGAACTACTGCATGATTGGAAAACATCTTATATAACCCCAATCCATAAAAAGGGACGAAGAGACTCAGCAGAGAATTACCGTCCCATAAGCATCACCTCTGCAGTTGTTAAGGTGCTTGAGAGATTTGTTAATAAAGCTCTAATTGAACATCTTGAGGTCAACAATATCCTTTCCACATCACAACATGGTTTCAGATCTGGTAGATCTGTGGACACTAACCTTATCCAAACATATGAATTAGTGACTACACTGCTTGATGAGGGTTTTCCTGTCGACATGATTCTTCTTGATCTGTCCAAAGCATTTGACAAAGTTTGTCATGAATTCCTCATAATCAAATTGAGGGCTGCAGGTGTCAACAAAGGTGTTGTACAGTGGATTATGGGCTTCCTTTCTGAAAGATCACAGAGTATCAGAGTTTTTGATTTGCAAGGAACTCCTCATTCCTCTTCTCCCACAACTGTATTAAGTGGCATGCCCCAGGGCACTATTCTTGGACCAACGCTTTTCAATTTCTATATTAACGAATTACCCACCCTTCTTTCAAATCTTATTACCCTTTATGCTGATGACTCAAAACTAGTTGGAAAAGCGGCAACTCCCTCTGACCAGCAATCAATTCAAACAGATCTTGATAGTCTAGTAAGATGGGCTAACATGTGGCTTCCAACTTTCAATGTTGACAAATGCCATGTAATTCACTTTTGGCAAAAATAACAAGCATCATAAGTATTTCCTTCAAGACAACTTCCTTTCTGCTGTTTCCGATGAAAGAGATCTTGGGATTATTGTAGATCACCAATTAAAGTTTAGCAGCCATGCTAAGTCTGTTTCATCTTCTGCAAATAAAACCCTCGGTATCATAAAAAGAACCATCTCCAGCCAACACCCTAGAGTTCTTATGAAGTTATATAAGGCACTTGTACGTCCACGCCTGGAGGTTGGAATGTCATTGGCAGCCCCTTTCTTCAAAAAAGATAGGAAGTTGCTTGAGGATGTCCAGCGTTGTGCCACTAAGATGGTTACCAACATGAATAAATTTCCATACAAAGAAAGACTACGTTGTTTGAAGCTGCCAACGCTGACATACCGACGGAAAAGGGGTGACATTATTTTAACCAAAAAAATCCTTTCTAAAAATACCCTTCCCGGTCTCTTTGCACAGCCCTTGCATTCTGGTACTAGAGGACATTCTTTGAAGCTCTCCATGCAGCGTTCCACGAGTAGACATAGAAGCCACTTCTTCAGCCAAAGAATCATCAATATGTGGAACCAGCTCTCTGAAGAAACAGTTTCTGCTACTTCAATTGACATGTTCAAGTCCCACCTTTATAGGGAATGGCTCTGCCAGGAGTTCCTTTACAATTGGGAAGCTGCAGAGTCCTCCAAAAGAGTCTAATCTAACAGCCACAATCTACACCAAACGAATTCTTTTTTTTTTCTCATGGAGCATCACAAGGATGGATAATCCTTATATCGCTCCAAGCTGCAATTTAAGGTAATTTTAATACATATCAAGAAATTTTTCCTAGATTTAATAGCTTATATGATATAAGTCTTAAATCTTTATAAATCAGGATTTAGTGATGGTATGATACTCAAAATACTTTCCTTGTGCCTCATTTGAGCAGAACACCTACTTTGCAAGGTCTCACTTTTGCACATAGGCTACAAATTGTAAAAGGTCAGTACTCATTGAAGAAAGAAGGAGCAGAGATAGATGCTACAAAAGGTTAATGTTCCTATTACCTGAACAATTGTTTAGAGTCATGAAACTATTGTTAATAGATGCATTTTGACTTTTTAAACATCTTTTCTCTCTTGCAAAACTACTGCAAACTCACAATTATGGAGTTATTCCAGCCCAAATATTCTTGTATTTACACATATAGAATTGCAATCATTTCTATTTTCATTGATTGGATATTTGAAATCAAAAATCTGTAATAGTTTAGAAACAACTTTGGGCTATATATTTGCACATTAGGGGGGTGGGGGTAAAGCATAGTATATATTAAATATATATATATATATATATATATATATATATAAATAAGTTGTTTGTCTGTGTACTGATGTCATGTTTGTTGACTGTCAACTGACATCATGTTTGTCAACTGATGTCATTATAAGGATTGAGGATTATGCCTTTGTGAAGTTGTTTGATGACTGACATTGTGTTTGTTGACTGACAAAATTACAGACTGGGACACCAGGAATATAAATGACAACTGGGACACTTAAAGAGAAATTACAGACTGGGACACAGGGAATATAAATGACGACTGGGACACAGGGACACAACTACAATGGGGACACCAGGGGGCACAGGGGGGATATATAAATGATGACCAGGATGCTCAAGAGTTGGTAAACCGGACAATCCTGGGACACAAATGATGACCAGGACACAGGGACACAACTACAATGGGGACACCAGGGGGCACAGGGGGGATATATAAATGATGACCAGGATGTTCAAGAGTTGGTAAACCTGACAATCCTGGGACACAAATGATGACCGGGACACAGAGAATATGAATGACAACCAGGACACTCAAAGAGAAATTACAGACTGGGACACCAGGACACAAATGACAACCAGGACACACAGAATATAAATGATGACTGGGATACAACTACAACAGGGATGCCAGGGGGCACAGGGGGGGGGGGTATATAAATGACAATAGGGACACAGGGAATGTTTGATTAGCAATCACCATCAACAATGCTCAAGGACAATCATTAGAATAATGAGGTATAGATCTGAATAGAGATTGTTTTTCCCATGGACAATAATATGTTGCATGTACAAGAGTTGGTAAACCTGACAATCTATTTATATGCAGAGACAATGGGACAGCAAAGAATGTTGTATAGCCTATTCACAAGTTTTGCATAGTTAAAAACATATATATATAGCCTATATATATATATATATATATATATATATATATATATATATATATATATATATATATCTATATTCACAGGTGGGACACAGGGACACAACTACAATGACACATAGGGGAGAGTCGGGTAAGATGGACTGGGGGGCAAGACGGACCTTTTGTCATTGCTCGACTTGAGCGTCACCTTTTTATCACTTGTAGAGCTAGAAACAACGGCCATCTAGTGGCAAGTTTCGGAGCGAAGTCTGAGAGTTGAAGCCAATCTTGTCTTCGAGAAAAATATTTTTATTCGTTTTCACATTCTCGAAACCGGCTTTTGAGGTAAATGTTTTTCTTTTCTGGTGTTTCTAATGTTCTGTTTTATACTGTGGTAATTTTTCTTACAGATATGGAGGTGTAGGAGAGTGTGTGAGACATTAATTTTTTTCATTGCAGCGCCATCTTATGTTATAATTTTTAACTATTCCGAAAAAGCAGGTTCAGGGTAAGATGGACCACAGAGACAGCGGGTAAGACGGACCGGTCCGTCTTGCCCCCTATCATCTGGGATCTTTTTCGAAGTTATTATTTTTTACGTATTTTGTGAATATTGTGTTGCATTTATTGTTCCCGCATGTCAATTAGAAATATATTAAGCTGTTTCTCTTTTGCAGAATGGGAAAGTATACTAGGAAAACCACCCGCGGTCACCACGACCAGGACTTACTGAGAGCAGCTGCTATGCGAGTTAAATCTGGTTCGCCGCTTCGCAAAGTTTCGAAAGAGGTTGGTTTGCCATGAAGCACAGTGCGAAGAGCAGTTGCAAAACTCGACGCAGCAGAAGATCCCCAATCAGTGGAGTTGGCAACTACCTTCAACTTTAAAAGTGTGTTCTCAGCAAACGAAGAGATACTTCTGAAGGACTATATGATCACGGCACAGCACATGCATCATGGACTTACGAAAAAGGAAGCAGGTCAGCTTGCATATGAATATGCCCAGGCCAAATGGAAGAATATGCCGAAGAACTGGACTGAAAATAAGTGTGCAGGAAAAGACTGGATGAATAGCTTTATGAGTTGTGTTGGGCTTTCCCTAAGGTCCTCCGAAGCGACAAGCCTTGCCAGAGCCACCAGCTTCAACAGGACGAATGTTAGCGAATTCTTCAATAATTTAGAAGAGCTGCTTATAAAGCACAAGTATCCGCCGAATAGAATATATAATCTTGACGAGACTGGAGTAACCACCGTTCACAAGACACCAAAGGTGGTTGCAGAAAAGGGATCAAAGCAAGTTGGACGCATTACTTCGGCTGAGCGAGGGACGCTGGTAACAGTCGTAGGGTGTATCAACGCAGCTGGCCAGTCGATAGCCCCTTTCTTTGTCTTTCCACGAGTGAACTGGCTTCAAAGTTTTCTCAATGGCACGCCCCCTGGAAGCACAGGAAAATGCCAGCCGTCTGGATGGATGACAGCCGAAATCTTCCCGGATATGATACGCCATCTGATCTCCCAAACCAGTTGCTCGCCCACAAATCGACTTCTGCTGATTATGGATAACCATGATTCGCACGTCTCATTGAGCGTGGTTAATCTTTGCAGAGAAAACGGCATTGACGTCTTAACGCTTCCGCCACATTGCAGTCACAAGCTGCAGCCTCTTGATGTTGCTGTTTATGGGCCATTCAAGCGATACTACAATGAAGCAGCTAACTCGTGGATGATTTCGAACCCGAACAGGAGGATTACCATTTATGAAATCGGAATATTCGTTGGAATCGCTTTTCCAAGAGCTTTCGTCATGGAAAACGTACTAAGCGGGTTCCAAAAAACAGGAATATACCCTTTCAGTAGGAACGTTTTCCAAGATCACGACTTTCTCAGCGCCTTTGTGACAGACCGACCAGCACCAGAGACGTCTCCCATGACAGACCAGTCTGCAGTTCCATCAACCAGCCCTGGCGACGAGAGCTTGAATAACGACGTGCTGCCAACTACCAGTAGCTCAATGATTTCTGCGACTATGCCAGTGACTCCAGAATCGGTTCGTCCTCACCCTAAGGCGAGTTTCTATGCAAGAGACGAAAAAACGCCTAGGAAAAGAACAAAGTCCAAAATTCTGACGAACACACCTGAAAAAAACAGACTGGAAGAAGAATTTGAGTTGAAAAGAAAAACATCAGAAAAGAAAGCTCAAAGAAAACGGCCTGAAAAGAGAAACCTCTCCAAACAGCCTGGGAACGGGGAAGACAGCTTCGATGAACATATCGCGCTGGATGATGAAAGTGATGACAGCTTGCATTTGGATGGATCAGAGGAGGAGGAGTTTCTTGATGGAACCGAACCAAAAAGTGGGGATTTCTTGGTTGTGAAAGTGCCGACCAAGAAGAGCTTCAGGAATTATGTTGGAGTTGTGTGTGATTGTGAATCTGATGGTTTCCAAGTTCAGTTTTGGAAGCGATTAGCTCCATCGAGCAAATTCACGGCAACTGAAGAGATGAGCTTCGTGCGAAAAGAAGAGGTCATCATGAAGCTGCCAAAACCGACCCCTGCGGGCGGAACAACGAGACAGTCGGCTCAGTTCGTTTTTCACATAGATTTGGCCTCGTACAGTGTTTAAATATAGTTATTTGCTAACTTTTTACTTTTTTACTTACTACTAGTATTTTAAGTATTCGGAATAAAATTGTTTAGAGACAATCAATCTTTTTGAGCAATTGGGTCCGTCTTGCCCAAAGGGCTGGTCCGTCTTATCCTATGGGGTGGGCAAGATGGACCTTTTGACCAACTTCAGTTTTTTTTTATCTGGGCCCGGAAATACGGCTGATTTATGTGTGAAGAAGGTTTCTTTACGTAACTCAATGTTTTGGGGACAAGTTAGACACCTTTCGTCAGTCATTGCTTGTTTCCAACCTCTTCCGCAGACGAAAAACCAAAATGGGGTCCGTCTTACCCGACTCTCCCCTAATGACTTGCACACGTGGGGGGGGGGGCTTGTGGGGCTCAAAGCACCCCCACCAACAGCTAGTTAAATATGTAAACTAACCATTGCTGTATTTAATATGTGCTCTGCTTTAACCCCCCCCCCATAATGTACCAATATATAACAACTCCATAACAGTGAGTTTGTGGTAGTTTTTCAAGAGAGAAAAGATGTTCAAAAAGTCAAAATGCATCTATTAAAAATAGTTTCATGACCCTAAACAATTGTTAAGGTAATAGAAACACTGACCCTACAAAATACCTCCTTATGAGATCACTAATCGTCTGGATACACTCCTGAGAGTAATATCCACCTAGTTAACCCTTCAAGATAGTAGGCGTTAAGAGCCCCCTAAACAAAAATTTTATCAAAGTCTAGTTTAGTAGGCCTATCAAAATTTTACCAAGGATTATCGGATTTCTTTGTCCTTACCTTGTAAGAGCATACACTTTTTTCGAATGTTCAATCAAATACGTTTAAGATTCCAATCTGATACATCAATCATATAAACAATATATGCTACTAATTTCCTTTTGTTTTATTAATCTCTTTCTTCCACTGCTATTGAATTAGGCAAATTAGCAATATAGACTTCTTTTGAAAGCAAGATGGCAATATTTTCTTTCAAACGGGAATCCGTCATAGAGTTGCGTTCAGACTCTGAACTACACAGTCGACTACAATTTACGTGAATACAGTCAAAACAGCCGTGGTTGAGGTAAGGAAAGAACGTCAAAAGTTTGCTTTTTTGTAAGTATGACTAAAATTTTAAGAATTAAACATCTTGCCTTTGTCTTAAAAATCTGAATATAGGCTAAGTAGCACATACATTTATCTGCTTTATGCCTCTAGGAAGACTAAAATAGATTACAATCACTTTTTAATGAGGGTTCAGGTCAAAACAAATATTGTCCAGTCAAAGATTCACTGTCATTATCTATCAATGTTACCTTAATATTTTGTACCAATCCCAAAAATTTTCAAAAGAACTTATTTGGAGTTTTTTTTAATACTATTAGATCACTTACATGCTTACTTACTTGCTTAATCCTATTGCCAGAGTGGCCTTAAGAGCTTCATCAGCCTTGTACGAATCCAAGCTGAAGTGTTGGCGGGCAATCGCAAAAGATGTCCAAACCAACGAAGTGTCCGCTCGGCCACCAGACTTGACAAAGGTGACTGAGAAGTCATACTTCATAGGTGATTGTGGCTGACAAAGTCTGTCCATCAGATTCTCTAGATTGTCCGAAGCAACTTAGATTGAAGAGTGTTGAGACGGTACTGGACAGCTGCGGGTCAAGTTTTAACTCCATGTCGAATAGACTGGCCTTCCCAGGATTTTCATTCCGGTGACTCGTTAGACCTTTATCAAAAAATCCGAAGTGCATAATTAAAATTTCCAAAAAGCTTGAGTAAGCTCGGACTCTACTTAGTAACAGGAGCTGTGGAAAGTCAGCTTGAATTCAGATGTAAGATAATCAGATTGGCTGAACTACAAAGCATAAAACACTTTAAGTTTACTCTATTTTCAACAACACTTACCTAAAGTCCCATGCCCTGACGTACTCACAGATCTTTTCAATAAATAAATGCAAAAAGATGTGAACCACTAATGTAAAACATATCAGCCACCAGGTATTTAATAGGTAATGGTGAAATCAAGAAGCGGACCTTAGTAACCACTTTAATCTGCTTCAAGTACGTTAGAAAATATATGCTGGTGGTATGTAAGAAAATCATAGCGAATTCACTAAAGGACAGGCTCTTTGTATTCTATTTTCTTTAGTTCTGTCCTTTAAACTTTTCCAATAATGTGTCTGACTAAGCATAAGATAAATGCAACATTCTTTCCCTTGGAAAATAGCATGTAATTTTAAATCTAGTCAGATCTTTGTCTTGATACGGACATCCAAGCGAGGTTTTCCAAAACCGAAAGATCATTTCAGAAATGGAAGAAAAGTTACATACAAACTAGATCTGTTTAAAACCCTTGAATATTTAAACCAGAGGCTGTTCCGACGACGACCGTGAAAGGATAGATTTTCAAAAAATTTTATGCTATAAATGCCATTTAAATTGATTCTACGTAAACGGTAAATGTATTGACACAAACATAGCAGAAATATAGTTTCTAAGATATGCGCTATCTTAATGGTGTTTTATCCTCAGTTGTTGCCAGTTGTTTGGGGTCTTAATTATTGCTGATTGGTGGCTCAGTGCGAGCATCTTGAGTAATGCTGTATGTTAGCTAGCATCCAACCAGAACCATCTTGTTTCTTTTGATTATCATCAGCAGTTCGTAAATTATCATCAGTTGTTGTTTTTGTAAGGTTTTTTTACATTTGGACTATGACTAGTTGATCCCTCAATGGAAATATTTGCCTAGGGGCAATGGAAAATTTGATATTTATATAAAGGTTTTGATTATTGAATACAATCGCTTTACAATAATAAGTAAACATAAACTGCTACAAGTATTACTAAAAATTCACAACAGCATGAAGCCACTTAAAGCAAATATAGTATTGCATTCTCATTCTCCGTCAGAGTCTACTTAGAGCTGAGCTTTTTTTTCGTCCGAGAGCTTCATTACAGATTAAGTTCTAATTTCTCATTACTAAAAGGTTTTGTACTCTGAAGGCTAAGAAGATACAATGCGTCGTGCATTTTTATTATTATTATAAGTATTTATTGAAAATTTGTTTTCGTTCAAAAAGATAATGACAGAGCACTACAAAGACAAACAAAAAACAAAATAAAAGCAAAATATCAATATACAACTATGACAATGTATCTTGAGTTGAAGAAATCGGCTCCAAGCATATCTTGAAATCTTTTGGTTGTGTTTCTCTGTAAGTGTAGCAGCAGCTATAGTAAGGATCTGTTATGCAAAGACTATTGATAATCTTTAAATTCATGTCCAAATCGGATATCTCAGTAGGCATTTTGCGAAACAGAAGAAACTGAGCAGATTTTCAATTTATCAGCACTTGTAAGAATCTTCTAGAAGAGTGTGATGTAGAGGATGTTGGAGAGAGCAACAGCTTTGTACAGGGTTGTAAGATAACGGTGATTGAAATGAAGCTTAGCAGAGACTATGGAAGCCTATGAAGCTGATATGCGGTGCTTGATGCGTTCTGTTAGGAGATGACGAGTGTGAGAAATGGTATTTACAACGGAAATGACAAGGTAAATTATTTGGTCAGAGGGTTAGATGTTTGAATTCCCAAGTAAAATTTTATGAGGATTTGGGCCTATCCAGCTAAAAAGTACTACGTCGGATTCTCAGCGTTCAATTCAAGACCAGATTCTAAGTGCTCTACTTGTAGTTTTGGGAAAGTTTCAGAAATTTTGTCCCAAGTACGGCTGATGTTAAAAATGTCATCACCATAAGTTACTAAGAAGATATTGAGGCCAAAAAGAACGCAAAACATCTAACCCTGGTCTTGAGCTTCGAGGACATAGTTATTTAAACAACAAGGTGAGGCTATTGCACCTGGCCTGGTTTCTCTCTTAGCTGGTACAGTTCTATCCAGTGGCCTTACATGTTGCTTAAGATGGATTTTAAGACGGACTCGCTGCTTAGTATACATATCCCTTCGACGTCCGATGACAGCCGGATTTACTTCTCTGTTAACAGACCTTGACATCATAAGGGGATGAAGATTTAAGAAGCCACAACACATATCCCATCTCCTTCTTGGACAAGTA
Source organism: Artemia franciscana (assembly GCF_032884065.1). NCBI lineage: Eukaryota > Metazoa > Arthropoda > Branchiopoda > Anostraca > Artemiidae > Artemia > Artemia franciscana. The sequence goes on from NC_088866.1 coordinate 418,037, forward strand.
TAAGTCTTTGGGCCCTCTACAGACGGTACTTCTTCCACTTTTCTGTGGATGCACAAAAAAGCCCTGGTAGGCTAAGAAATCTAGAGGTGGGTGGCAAAGAGAGTAAGAAAAAACAAAATATGGGAAATAGGATATATCCTAAATTTCAATTTAGAAGGGTTACTATTGGTTTAAGGAAATAAAAGACCTTTTGAAAGTCGTTAATTGCAGATAAGGAGAATGCCTTTAATTTCCACTATACGTGTAATCAACATTTCCTGACTGTCTTCCATATTTCAGATATCTTCCCCACTCCACTTTCTTGGTGTGACACTATTCTATGTGTTAAGAAATGTAGATGTGAGCGACCAGACTTTTCGAGGCACTTTCGTTAATAATATTCAAAGGGATTGATCTAATATATGAAAAAAGAATATTTAGGTGATGAATATCTTTTGGAATGGAAATTTCTCCAAACCTATATAAGAGATTGAGTTTCCGTAGGGGCCATTAACAGACGCACGTGGGTTGGAAGGGGTCGTATAGCCTCTTCAAAAAACCTTAAGAATTTTCTCTTAGTGTTTTATACAAAAGAAATTATATAAGCACGTAATCAAGAGGTAGCAAAGTGGGACAATGAAAAGCGCTAAACACTAATACCAAGTAAACAGAAACAGGAAATTTTAGACTCTAGTAATTTTACAAAATTTTATTCTTTCTGTGCATTTTAGAAATGTTGTCCAGAGACTACCCTTTAAACTAGTTACAATAACAGCAAAGTTCTTTAGTATGTTTGAGATTGTCCTGTTTGATCTAGAATTAAATTGATATTTTCAATGTGTTTAATTGGGCTAAAAAATTGGTCTTTAATCCTTTCAACGCCATTCTCCACTGACAGACTTTCAGTTCAAAATAAAGCAGGTTTATACCTGTTCGGATTGAAAATTACGGAAAATTATTTTATTGGCTTTTAAAATACAGAACCTTCTTAGATCTAAAACTGCTACTGAGAAAAAATAGCATATCTTTCTTGGGTTATTAAATAAGTTCTAGTGAAGATTCTTGTTGGCTTTTGCAATGTATATCCTTTTTTACTCCTGTAATGGAATCCTTAATTTACTTTAGTTTTTAATATAAAGAAAGTATAACGAAACGTTTTGTGTATAAGTGGAATAAAAAGGTATTTATGGCTCCTGATTTCCGTAAATATTTGACATAAAGCCATCTATATGGGTGTTGTGTCGGTCAAGCCCTTTTAAAATTTCATTAAGGAGCTTAAAGGATCTTCCTAAAATAATCTTAGATTCAGAAATAGCTTTCATGCACACGGAGGCGGAATAAACCAGTTTGATCGGCCGTTTTGACCAGTTTGAAAGTCCTATAGTTGGAAATTCACATTCTACCGAAGCACTTACCTTAGGGATTGTAAGTAGGTAAAAAGATTATACCTGAGCAGCTAAATTAATTCACCAATCGGGATTTAAACACCAATGGCATTTTTTAAACTAGTGTTAGAGGCTTTCTTAGACATTATGTAACACTAACTAAGATCCATATGTTATTCCCAATGATTGCTGGAATATTTTTAACTGAATTTGGCACCAAGACGCCTAAGGATAATACAACTACGCACGTTCCTCCAACGCCCCGATCTATTCAAAGCTTTACTCTTTATAACCCCCTTTAAGCGTCCATTTATTTTAGATCATTTTTTATGGCATCTTCTAATCCCATTTTTGGACGACCTTCTTTTTCTTCCGCCCCAGACAGAGGATTGTAAAACACATTCTCTATCAATCTCTAATAATTCATCAATAAAATATGGACTAGCTAATTTAATATTTCTCCCATTGTTAGGCCAAATAGCTGGATCAAAAGTTCAAATGACATTTTTTGTATAGCTGATTGTTTAATATACAATCAGTCTTACCAGCACCGTCCACATTTTTCTTTTTAAATACGAAAAAATACTATTACTGCTAATACTACTACTAACAACAATTCACTGCAGTACCAAGCCACCATAGGTCAAAGCTGCTGTGTCCACTGCTCCTCCACCCCAATATTTTCAAATCTCTCCTCCTTGCATTCATCGAAGAAGTTTCAGTCCTCTTTAACCGTTTCTTAAGACGTCTTCTCAACCCATTCGGTGACAACCTGCTTTGCGTTTGATCCAAGATGGATGGCCGAAAAGGAAGATCTTTAGGAGAAGACGATTAAAATACCATGGACCTTTTTCATTTTAAGCTGTAATATCAGAAACCATTTTATATACCTACGACCCATGCCTTATGTTTTCACGCAGCATGTGCTACCATTTTAACAGTTTTGCCGGAAAACGCCAAGTTAAGATCCGACCTAAGTGACGGGATCATAGGAAAGTTTTGCTTTCAGTGCAAGCAAGCCTTTGCGTTAGACGTCAACCTCAGACGAGAAAAGAAGAAATAACTAGAATCATAGTGAAAAATGCATTGTTAAGTTGTGGTATTTAAAAGTGAATAGTTCTATTATTGAATGGATTTAATCTTTGCCGAATAGGATATATTAATTACAAATTGCTTAAAGGTAAGCTTTTTCTTTCAGATTTGGTTGAATCTAGGCCCTTGGCTTAATTGTTTGAATGAAACTACTTTGTTATACCATAAGGTTGGAAGCCAGGAAGTTGGTATTTTCCTCCAGAAAATGATGTAAATTGTAAATATAAGGCTATGGTTTCCTTATAACAGTATAGCCTATGAATTTCTGGTTTTGAATGATAGGCCCAATCCAGGTATACTTTAAGTTAAGCTAAAAATGCTTCCCATTTGTAAAAATGTTTGTTCCTATAGAAAAAAGTTTTGATTACTAATTATGGAATTAGGCTATGTAATATAGATCAGCTGTGATTTTCTGATAGCCTACCACCTATTACCTTTGAGTTTGTGGTTTTGAATGATTGGCTGAATTAGGGTAGGCTATAAGCTAGTTATAAGTTAGCCTATAAGCTATGCTAGAAGTGCTTCTCACTTGTGAAAATGCTTTTAAAAAATACCAAACTGGCAATTACAAATTTTAATAAGTAATAAGTCTTTTTGGATACAAATCTAGGAAAAGAAGTAGGCTTTTTTTGTAAATCTTAGCTTTAATATAGCTCAACATCAGCTTAATATTGGGTTGTGGTTTGTTATAGCTCAGACCAGAAAATAAATCAGTAAATTTTTTGCAGTTCATATAATTGACTTAACAATAAAGTGAACATACCACTTGATGCCTTTTTTTATGTTCTTTACAGATATAATAATTGCTTCTATTGCAAATTCAAATTTAAGCACTTTTTGAGCTCTAAGAAATGACCAAAGTATAGGTATAAAAAAGGCTTAAAATATTGGTCTCAAACTTACTGTTTCATTATAAATCCATTTTTCTTATGTTATATAATCCACAGGCACTGATTTTCCATGACTAAGTTGGATAAATAAATTTTATTTTGCTGTTTATGCTGTTTTCTTCTTCCTTAATGCCAATATTTCAATTAAAGTATGTGTTTTTGGTTGTTTTTGACAAAATAATACTATTTTTTTATTATTATTGTATTCATAAAGAACGTGAAAAAAAGGCATCATGTGGTATGTTCACTTAAGTCAATTATATGAATTGTGAAAAATTTGCCAATAAATCAAATGCAGAGGTAAAAAATTTATCCTTAAATTCTGTATTTAGCAATATCCCCAAATCTAGGCTAATTGCCTAATGAGAAACTTCTAGTTGTGGGACCTCTTGCTATCTCAGAAAGTAGCCAAGGTGAATGACTATTCAGCCTAAATGTTTAGGAATGAATCCATGACCTAAAATATTCTTTAGGAAGATGTTGTCAGTGTAATATCTCTACCTTTCCTTATTCCTATGGGAAATTTTATTTTGATATTAATCTACAGGTCTGAATCATAGCCTACCCATTTAATAAAAAAAATACCCTAAATTTTGGATTTCAATCTTTTTTTGTTGATTCTAGATTTGGAAATACAATTCCTTTTATTTCAGCAGGATTTTGAGCCAAGTCATGGTCCTTTTTCCAAATTTATGAACTATATTTTCAAATTTAATATTTTATAAATTAGGATTAAGTAATGTTGTGACATTTATCTCAAGTAGTACCTACACAATTACAAATGGTCATCAAAGATCAGTGTCCTTTAAAGTGCAGGTATGTACTTCAAAATCTCTTTCCAGGGAATCATTGAGGGCCTGAATTCATTCCTGAGTTTCATTTACTTTTCTTGCCTACCTTCCAAGATAGGCAGATGTTACTCATGTAAAACTTTACTGATAAGCTTTTAACTTCAAATAAAGAAATGTAGAGATATTAGACTGACAACATCTTCCTAAAGAATATTTTAGGTCCTGGATCCATTCCTAAAAGTTTAGGCAGAATAGGCACCCAATTTGGCTACTTTCTGAGATTGCAAGATGCCCCTCAACTAGAATTTTCTCATTAGGCTATTAGCCTATATTTGAAGATGTCACTGAATGGAGAATTTAAGGATAAATTTTTTTCCTTCTTATTTGATTTATTGGTGAATTTTTCACAGTTCATATAATTGACACCAATAAAGTGACAATACTACTTGATGCCTTTTTTTATGTTCTTTATGAATATAATAATCACTTGTTATTTGAAATATATCTTGCTAGCCCTTTATTTGAAATGTAATTCATTTCTAAAGTGCTATTTTCTATCAGAAAACTTTTTGAAGTTCATGATAAGTCAGTACCATAATTTTTAGGGGGAAATGAAAGGACATAAGTACTTGAAAACATCTTTGTGGGCCCAGTTATGGGTTAACAAGGCAATTCTGGATGTTTCATTTGTCTGGAACACAGTTTCTCAGTTTACAAGAATTTGCTTAACTGCAATTTAACTGAAAATTTTACAGCTTTTCCTTGATTTTAGCAGTTCACTTGTTTTTTAAATAAAACAAAATAGCATTGCTTCACAAATCCAACAATTTTCTGCATCAGAAGTCTATTTAATCACAATTCAGTTGAACTAAAATAATGCACCTTTTATAGTACTACCTTGTCACTGGAGTTTTCAGTTTGCTAACTACCCACACATTGCCAATATTTCTTAGCAAAATACTCAATTTGAGCAGTTTTTGTGAGGGTTTAGCTGATAATTCACTGATGAGACCTATTTTGGTGCTATTTAAAATTAGATGTCAGTATTATTTATACTGACATAGTAACTTTGTGAAATTTAAGACAAAGTTTTTATTCTTTTTCACAAAACAACTTCAATTTGATTTTATTTACCATAAAGAGTAACACCATTAGAATATTGGATGCCTGGGTATTTGCAATGTTATTCATACAGAAAATATTTTTCCAAAATTAATTAAGGCCCTTAATGAATTTTCTCAAAGTCATGATCTATCTAGATTATTTTACACTGGAAAATTAAAAACAATTTATTAAACACACAATACTTACCAGACTAAGCTTGGTCTCCTGGTACTGAATTTATTATTGTAATTTTTTGATGTAATGTGTAGCATTTAATGTGAAGCAATTAAAAACCCAAGATTCATTTCACAGCAATCAAATGGGAATTTCTTTTTCTAAAACTTAGAATCAACTGACTTTTCAACATTCAAATTGCATTTTAAAACTCCCACCATGCTCAAGGCTTTGAAACTTTGGGAGCTCTAATTTCAGTCAGCAGAAAATTTATTTTTTATTTTTTTATAATTTCTTATTCTATTTCTTTCATTTTTTATAATTATTTATTTGTGAAAGATATTAAGGGGGTTGAGAGGGGAAAAATTTTCCCAGAGTTGTAACCTATCTAGATTGTTTTTCATACCAGAAAGTGGTAGCAAGCAAATTTCCAGAGAAAATCATAGTGCTGTTTTTAAGATACAATTTACAGATCTATATATATGCAATTATTGCTTATTTAATAAAATAGATAATTAAAAAAATAAAACAGTTTACCAGTAGGCAAAATTATTATTGACTTACAAAATAAACTTTGACTTACAGTACACTATAATTCAAGAAGTAAATAAACTTAAATCAAAGCAGGTTAGAGGCAGTTCCAAGATAAAAGCCAACATTTAGTGGAGCCACTATTCTAGATTTACCTCCCAAGGGTGAAAAGCCAAGAGGTGTGCAAACCCAATCATTAAAAGTATAAATATCTGATATTTTGAAAATTCACAACTTCTAGGATTGCAACTGACATTTTTAAATTAGACTTTGGACCAAACAATGTTCTAAACCCTAGAAATAGGTCTTCAGAAGTAGTAAAGATATGTTGGTTACTTTGGAGGATCTTTGCATGAAGAAGAAAATTTCCATGAAGCTGGATTTCCTAGTATTATTTAAAAAAACAATGAGAAATTAAATAAAAAAGAAGTTTTTTCAGCTGAAAGTAAGGAGCAACATCAAAACTCAAAACGAACAGAAATTTTACGCATATGAGAGAGTTCATCCCCTTGTCAGTACCTCACTCTTTACACTAAAGTATTTTTTAGCAGTTTCAAAAGAGCTATTTATTCTAATTGAACGGCTTTGATTCAGGGGTTACAGGTATGATGGTGTTGAAAACACCATCATGAAGTATAATTTAGTCTCTGGGTCCACTCCTGAAAGATTCATTCACCTAGCCCCAAATGAAGGCTTTGAACAGATTGTAGTGGAGGAGCAGCATGTGTAGCTGTGTTTATGCTCTGGGTTCATTTCTGAATTTTTTAATTATCAATTAAAAAGTCTAGCAAATCTACATGATCTTTTTTTGCTATCTTGGGAAAGTAGCAAAATTAGGTGATTAAAGCTTGGAGGAATTAATTTAAAGCCAAAGCAGTTCTAAAAGTTTAACCTAGATTTTGAGACATTTGAGAATTAATTTTCAAATTTAAAAAACATTTTTAAAGATTTAAATTTCATAGCAAAGCTTTTTCCAAATTTAATGTCAGTACCCTTTAAAGGGGGAAGAGGTTTGAACTTATTTAGAGCATAATTCTCGAAAATCCAGAAAATTTAGGGACACTGGGTCCTTTGGACTTAGTGGGGAAGGTGATATTTTCATCAAAGCACAGAAATCAGATCAGATTCAATCAGACTTGTTAAATTTCCAGTTGGGAGGGGGGGATATTTCTTATGACTCAAGGTTCCATTGCAGCTCAAGCCTCGTGCGTCTCAACCTCTATTCGACTTGACCCATGTACCTCAAACTGTTCGTCCCAATCTTCCAACATGAACACCCCTTTATCTGATCCACCCTACAACCTACCTTTATGTGATACACCTTACAAAGGGTTAAGTTAAATTGGGTTTGGATAACATAAAATTTCATTGAATGGGGGCTGAGTAAAACTAGGTTGAAATGGGTATTTGGTTGCACAAAGTTAAGTGGGGATTGGGTTGAATTTGAGCTAAGTTACGCGCACACCCATACTCAGACCTACCGATTCTAGAGTAAGAAACATCTATATTAGCATAGGAAAGATGGGTTTTATTACTTAAAAGAAGTTTGCATTCAAACTCAGATAATGAAAAAAATGTCTAGCAACAAGTCTTATTTTTAATTGGTTTAGGTTTTAGGCAGAAACCTAAGACACCATATCTGTCATCTTATCACCAGCTAATATCTTATCAGTATTTGGTATCTTGTATCAGCTAAGTTGTGCCCGATTTAGTTTAAAAAAAAATATTGAAAAAAGTGTGGTTTTTAAGTATAATCTGTAGGAAAATACCACTTTGTGTTTGAATGAGATACTTGTTTCGAGAGAAATTGCTCATAATCGTTGATACTTTTAACTTAAATATAACCACTCTTATCACACTCTCCCTTGGAGTTATTCAAGAATACTTTTGTTTTTGTTTTAAGAAAAAATTAAATTTTGCACCGCTGGAGAACCCCAACCCTAAGATTTTGCTGTATCGCTCAAGCAGGCCCATATAGACGGGGGATTATTGGACGTGGCCCCTCTCCTTATCCTTCTTTTTTTTAAACTTGACCTTCCTTCCTGAAATAAATCACTGCGCAGATGCAGGCAGTAAATTTTGAATATTATGCAATTTAATCGAGGGGAATTTAAAATGATCTAAAATCTCGTGAGGAACTTAAAATATATGTACAGTATCATCTAATGAAAGTCATTATACTTGGTAGAAAGTGCAAATTTGATAGAATTGCGTTATTAAGGAAAATTCTTCTCTAAACAATGGCACACGCAGGTGAGGCCTCCGGGCTTACCTCTGAAAATTCCCCTTAAACACGAATACTACCTATAACATCATTGTAAAATAACAATTCAACGTCTGGGTTTATTGCAGCCATTTATCGAGACTAAAGTCAAAAAGGGAAATTGTGTCGTGACACTGTCTATCACTAAATTAGACACACTTCACAGACTTTGCTTACTATCAGTGGATGTTGATAAAATTGTATCGAACGAACCTTTAAAAATCTGACAATGAATCATAACTTCAGGGTGATCTTGGTCGGTGGCTAGAATATATGTCGAGATGGGAAGTTGGCAGGGGCGTAGTTTCAGCATTTTATTGTGGGGGGAGAGGGGTCTACATCCGGAGAGTCAATGGACACGGGTTATATAATGATTTTTTCTCCAAATTATTGGGGAGGGGGACAGGTATCCGCCAAATGACGCCCCTGGAGGTTGGAAATATGAAAAAATGGTTTCTGTTCGATTTTTTTCTTGGATTGCTTTTTTTTCGAATTAGCCTTCTACCGATATTCTACGGCCACTAGTTCGATAGGATCACACTGGAGTAAAAAAAAACACGCATTTGTGGTCTTTCTAATAGTTTATGATAATAATGGGGGGGGGGGGAGTCTTTCTAAAAAATGCGAAATTCAAAATTTTTGAAGATATGAGCTTGAAACCTCTACAGAAGGGTTCTCTGATACGCTGGGGCTCCTAGGTTTTGATGGGTAACACTAAACTTAATGAATCTTATATATGAGGAATTCTTTTGATGTGTCTACTGGTATCAAAATTTCGATTTTTGAAAGTTCCGGTTACTATTGGGCTACTTTGCTCCTTATTTACAGTTCGTTATCACAAACTGTTTGAAAAAAGAAAAAGTAACCTGGATTAACAAATAGGATTTTACTTTGGCACTGGAAATGAAGCTCATATTCCCAAAATGAAACTGAACCATATGTGCCTTGGTATTCTTGCACACAATGTTGTTGTCCCCTTATGTTTGTCTAACTTTGGTTTATAAATATACTTTTTTATCCTGGGGGGTGGTTGATAGTTTAGATTTTGACGGAAAATCTTCAAATACCCTCTAGAAGTGTGGACGTCATGTATATTTATGTGAATATATGACTGATCTGTAGAAAGGTGGGATCTGATATTTCAGATATGTTTTCCCGAAGAATCGTCTCAGATATCTCAGGTATGCTTGAGTTTTCCCCGAAAAATTGTCTTAGGGTAGTTTTTGGTATTCGTTTGGCTGACGCTATATTAAACAATAAGCTGTATGAAAAATGTGGTATATCCCGCTTTTTAAGGTTACAATGAAAGAAAGGTGAAGATGGTCAGGTCATTTATGAAGACTTATAATCTAAAATTCGTAGTGTTTGGCCATCCATCGTGGGCCAAACAAAAAGTAGGACGTCCACAGAGGGGATGATTCATGAACATGAAAAAGAGTTTGAAGGAAACTGGAACTTCATTGGAGGGGGAGAGTTTGAATAGATTGGGGTTAATGAGGAGCTTTATTGGTTTTATAGGTTTTAAGCAAAGACTAAAATTTATGAAGAACTGTTTTTTGTTCTGATTTGATTTTGATCTTTTTTTATTGAAAAAAAGCTAGCTTTAGAATGATGACCTAACCTGCTAAAGACTTCAAAGAACAGTGTACTTTTTTTAAAAGTGATTAATGTATTTGGACGCACAGATATGCACAAATCTGACCTGAGGGGGCAAGGAGATCTTTGGTTTTTTCTCAGATGGGACGGTGAGAGGGGGTCGAAACACGAGAGTTTCCATTTTAGGCTATAATTTGTCCAAAACCTCCTTGATGTCATAGTTTGTCTATGTATTCGCAACTTCATAAGATGGGACGGGTCAGTGTAACCCAGCGGCTATAGCGCACTTTCGAATGCTATTTAAAGCCTCAAGAATCGAGCTTTTAAAAAAATAATATGAATCTTGTTTTATTTTCTTGTTATTATCTTTATTTTAATTTGTGCTATTTTATGTTATGTTACTTTATTTTATATTAATCTTTATTTTCTTGTTATTAATCTTGCAATTATATTTTTGGTAGTATTATGTAAGATGTTATTAATTATGCCTCCAGTGAGCAGGCTCAAAGAATTAATTATAATTTGTCTATATTATTATATTATATGGAAACATATTCTTGTTTTTTACTTGGTATCTGGGACACGTGTCGCATAGCTTGCTGCACGTTTTCTTGGGATTATATACGTCTGCACTGAGGGGCAAATGGGGAATGGAGAAACCTTATTTTTATATATGGTTAATCCTAACGAAATATAACTTTCATATAACCTTTAGTTTATTTAATAATATAAATTGGACTGTATATTTTCGCATTGGCGGAGGGGGGAGGGTAAGGTATTTGGACAGTGCCCCAAATCTAGCCTGCCCTCTCGTAATTTGTATACAGCCCAAATTATACAAGTCCATTGCATTATATCATCCGTCACTTGTCTTAGTTGGTAGGAAACTGGTTTTCTGATATCTAAGCGTAATTCTTGTTTGTGTGTTTCGTTTAAATAACAAGTACCTTATATCTGGGCAGGGTAACAAGGGGGGAGGGCTAAAATTGACCTGGAGAACTCAGCAACAGCGTTAGTATGCTTTTCGTGCCTTGGTCCTCCCCTAAGGTTAATCGTTTTTTAGGTAAACCTGCGATCATACACACCATTTATCTATCCAATTTCACATTACATTCCTTACATTTTTGATGGATTTGGGTTGACAATACTCTCTCTATTTATTGTGTACACTGAATCGATCGGTAAACTTAAAAGAAAAATGGTTAAATGCAAAATTTAAAGTGAATTTGATTCACTTGGCAAAATCGTAGACTGAAATCTTAAGTCCTTTTTCTCGAAATTACAGTAGCCTTCCCCTTAGATTTTGGGAATTCCTCTTTTTTAGTATTTTAATGGAAAAAATTACCCTCTCCATATATTTTGAAAAATACTTTTTGTACCTTCGTTACAAAGAAGAAAAATCTTTGCCCCCCCCCCCTGTATTTTCGTGAATTGGCACCCCTGCAGTGAATACATTGTGAAATGGGAGTTTTTTGTTACATATATATATATATAGATAGACATAGACTCAACCTTTCAAGGAAGGGACGTCAAATATTTTTCGGGGGGAGGGGGGCGTGTAAAAACTAATGATGGACATTTTGGACCAAAATTTTTCCAAGATTAAGGTGGATCTGTGTGAATAGGTATATATTGTATGTACTTTATATTTAAAGTCTTAATAGTGTAATTTCGAGTGTTACGCAACGAAAGGTGTCTTTAATTGAAGTCCGTCTTTAAGAGCAGTGGATACATACGTAATTACTATTGATATAAACGAGCCCTTTGATTTAATCTATGAAGAAGTTATTCCCGCCTAGTAGCAATTGAGTAGGACATCATCCCTCTGATCGGTTGACTTTTGAAAAGGCAATCATAGATAAAAGGTTTTTGGTCAATTGTTCAGTTTGAAAAGCCCCAAATTCCCATAGGTTTTAAGTAGGCCTTTGCAGAGTAGTGGACACATTATTGCCTTTGACAGTCGAAGTCTGATTAAGATCGTGTAGGTGTGGTCTCTCATGACTTGTCTTCTTTAAGGTGTTGACCGGCTTAATCCCCCCTCCCTCTTGCTGCGTTTGTGTGGCTACTGGGAAAATGTCACGAAATACTGTGAATTTAGTTCAAGAGGATTCTGGACAAAGTGAAGAGAAAATTGTGGCTAAAACTCCGGTTGAAGTACAGAGGATGAAACTTGCAAAACTGATGAGCAATCCGGTAAGCTGTTGTTTCTTTTACTTTATTTTGATACTAATCAATATCCCCAAGGCATATGCTTCTGAGAGGCTCATTTCGGGTGGGAGGGGCCTTCAAAGCCCTGCAGAGGGGCAAATTAGAAAAAAAACTATAGTTTGATGATTGTATGTGCGAAATTATATGGGAAAAATTAGATGACAATCCAGAGGTTTCTTGGGAAAGTGGTGAGCCAGAAGACCAGCTTATCTGCAGAAATTTCTGTCTTATCTCTAACTATTAGAAGGAGTTGCCGGAGGTGGGGGGTAAGGTTGTTGTCGATAAAAATCTTTATTTATTATTTTTGCAACTTTAAGAATTTTTATATAAAAAGTATAGGCTCATACGGGTGCTTTCGATGAGAATTTTCACTAGTTGTCCGAGGGCTAGATTTTTTTTCTGAGGTTTCAATTTTTCGCCTATAGGTTCTCTTCTTCAAAATTATCCTAACAGGGGTACTTTGATGACTTTCCTAGTGTTCATGTATGCCAGTTTATGGGGTGGTGTGTTTCTTCCCTGATTTACAAAGAACGACGGAATATTATCATGAAATGACTGTTGTCAATTCTTGCTTGGTTATTGTTTTTTTTCCTGGTATTGATTGTTATATATTTTGCATCTCGAACCCGACTGCATTTTGGACGCAGGTGCGACCACTTTAAAGTACTTTAAAGTATCAAGGGCTTCAAAATGAAGACGTTTGCCCAATATACCTTCTTCGGTCGATTCATACCTGAAAATCGCGATTCTCCAAGATTTTTCTTTTGTCTGTTTCAAAATTGTGAATTTTAGGGCTGTATCACTTTTAACAGTGTTGCCATGTCGAGACGAGAAAATGAATAACATCTTGAAAATTCAAAAATGAAAAAAATTTCCTGCCACAGAAAAAAAAACTGCCACCATGTTTTTAGCTTATTATTTGCTTATTTTTCATTTGTTTTATTTTTTATTTTGGTGTGCATTACTACCAACAACTGCATAGCTGCATACCGGGGTAATTTTTAATAAAAATATAATTCCCATATTTTTATAATAATAAAAAAATAAATAAATGATTTTGTAAATTTACATATAACCAATTCAAAAACTCATGTTTTATTTTCACTGTCTTTGGTAATTCAAAGTAATTGAATTGGCAATAACACGTAAATCAAAGTTCTTATAATATATGTAGTTGTATAAGCTACCATGTCACCTATTCAAATAATCAGATTTTATTTAGCCGCTATTGGTATAAAGTAATTTAGTTGGTAATCGTTGGTAATTCAAAGTTCTTAAAATATGTAGCTCTGTATGTTTCCATTTACCTGATTCTAACAATCAGATATAATTTTAACTGTTCTTGGTAATTCAAAGTAATTGAATTGGCAATAATGCGTTAGTCAAAGTTCTTATAATATACGTAGTTGTGTAAGTTTTCATGTCACTCAAACGTTACCAAGTTACCATGTCTATTCAAGCAATCAGATTTATTTTACCGCTATTGGTAATTTAAAGTAATTTAGTTGGTAATTTAAAGTTTTTAAACTATGCAGCTGTGTAAGTTTCCCCTTAACTGATTCTAGCAATCAGATTTTATTTTAAATGTTCTTGGTAATCGAAAGTAATTTAATTGGTAATTTAAATTTCTTAAATATTTGTAGCTGTGTAAGTTTCAACTTAACCGATTCAAACAATTATATTTTGTTTTCAATGTCCTTGGTTATTTAAATTAATTTAATTGGTAATAATTGGTAATTTAAAGTTCTTAAAATATGTAGCTGTGTTTGTTTCCGCTTACCTGATTCTAACAATCAGATTTTATTTTAACTGTTCTTGGTAATTCAAAGTAATTGAATTGGCAATAATGTGTAAGTCAAAGTTCTTATAATATATGTAGTTGTATAAGTTACCATGTCACTCAAACGTTACCAAATTACCATGTCTATTCAAACAATCAAATTTTATTTTACCGCCATTGGTAATTTAAAGTAATTTAGTTGATAATCGTTGATAATTTAAAGTTCTTAAAATATGTAGCTGTGTAAGTTTCCCCTTAACTGATTCTAACAATCAGATTTTATTTTAACTGTTCTTGGTAATTAAAAGTAATTTTAATTGGTAATTTAAACTTCTTAAATATATGTAGCTGTATAAGTTTCAACTTAACCGATTCAAACAATTATATTTTGTTTTCAGTGTCCTTGGTTATTTAAATTAAATTAATTGATAATAATTGGTAATTTAAAGTTCTTAAAATATGTAGCTGTGTAAGTTTCCCCTTAGCTTGTTCTAACAATCAGATTTTATTTTAACTGTTCTTGGTAATTAAAAGTAATTTAATTGGTAATTTAAACTTCTTAAATACATGTAGCTGTATGAGTTTCAACTTAACCGATTCAAACAATCATATTTTGTTTTCACTGTCCTTGGTTACTTAAATTAATTTAATTGGTAATAATTGGTAATTTAAAATTCTAAAATATGTAGCTATACAAGTTTTTAATAAACCAATTCAAACAATCGTATTTTATTCTCGCCATCCTTGGTAAATAATTTCTTTTAATTTTAAACTACGCTACTTTTCCGTTTACATTTGAAACTAAAATACATAAATTAAAAACTGTTTTTTTTTAATTAGACAGCGAAAATAAACAAATAAAAACTTTTATACAAAAATAATAATAAAAGATCAAAATTTTGGCTCCACATCCGGAAGCAATTACCAACGGAAATAAAAACAAAAAAACTAACTTGAACAAATTTTTGAGAAAAGCAAAGAAAACACACAGATGCTGTACAACAAAAAACCTGAAGGAAGCTCAAATTGACACAAAATCCGATGCAGCATTTCACGAATTATTTTACCGCACAACACAAGATTTATGCTATATACTATCGTCTACATATGTCGGAATTTCTTCTTCTAATACAGTATTCTAGTAAAACGAAAAGGTCTTTTTATTTGATAATATGAAAAAAACTTCGTTTTCTTAAAGAGTTAAAGAGGCTGCGTCCCAAAGTCGAACCTTAAAACGTACAGGAATTAGAAGAGGCAGTTGGGGGGCTGCCGCCCCCCAAACCCCCAGCTTTTAAAGACTCTTTTGTACAGGTTTTTTTTTGTGGGGGGACTTCATTGTTACTAATTACTAGTTTCGGCGCAATGGTTCTCCTGTCCTCTTGTGTTTAACATTTTTCGAAGTTATTCCATTATTCATTCATTTCAATTTTTTGTTAATTAAAAGAGGGCCTTTCCGAAGCCAAGAGCGGGGGGTTAGCAAAAAAACAAAAAGCCTGTACAAAAGAGTCTTTAAAAGCTGGGGGTTTGGGGGGCGGCAGCCCCCCAACTGCCTCTTCTAATTCCTGTACGTTTTAAGGTTCGACTTTGGGACGCAGCCTCTTTAACTCTTTAAGAAAACGAAGTTTTTTTCATATTATTTCTGTACGTTTTTCTACAATCCATGGTGGATGTAATTTAATAATTCCTGTACTCCTCGTACAGGAATTAGGAGATGAACTTGGGTGGCTGCCCCCCCCCCCCGCTTTTAAATCATTGTATAAAATAGAAAAAAAATAGATAGAATGACCGAAATGTTTCTTTTGCTCATAAGAAGCTAATATTCTGTTATCTCTCAAATGATAAGCTGTCCAGGTGTTATCAAAATTTTTTTGATGTTGTGAAAAAAAACCGCCCGTAAGGGACTTGAACCCTTGACCCGAGGATTGAAAGTCTCACGCTCTACCAACTGAGCTAATAACTTGCATGTGTGTAAATATAACTTCTCAATAATTTTTAAAAATTTCAAATTAACATGGGCTCTTATGGAGAGAAATCCGTTAATTAAATAGCTAATGAGTGGTTTCTGGAAAACAGGGAAGGAGTTATCGGATCGAGCTGAAATTTCGCGGATAAGCTCCTGGGACGTAGGGGACCTTAACTTGTGAATTTCATCCCGATCGGACAACGTTAAAAGGGGGGGGGGGTGGAGGGTCGAAACTTTCGGGGGGTTAAGATTTTCCTACGAAACTTTCCAGGAAAATTACTCGGAGAATTCCGCATCGAATGAGTCTTCGTACACCCAGATCCGATGTCGGATGTGACCTGTAGGCGTCTAGAAAAAAAAAGTAAATGAATTTTAAGTGGCTATGCGCGGTTTCTGGAAAACAGGGAAGAAGTTATCGGATCAAGCTGAAATTTCGCGGATAAGCTCCTGGGCCCTAGGGGACCTTAACTTGTGAATTTCAGCCCGATCGGACAACGTTAAAGGAGGGCTGGGGTTGACGGGTCGAAACTTTCGGCCAGATTTTCCCCATGAAGGAAAGTTGAAGGGGGATGAAATTTTGCAGGTTTCTTAGTTGGAGCTCGGGCTACGAAATGTATCCCTCCCCATCCCTCTGCGACCACTTGAACCGAAGATCGCTTAACATTGTCGTGTGTCGCCTCTTTATAGAGGCACGAGTGTGCCTCCTTGATTAATTAAAAAAAAATTCACAAAACAAGTTTTTCAAATAAAATCAAGAGCTCCATTAAGCCAAAAATAAGCAGAAATAAATTGAAATAATCTTCTAAGCGTAAAACTACCACACATTAGCCTACTACCAATAAATAAATGAAACTCAAAACAAACAGGAATCACAATAAATAGCCGAGTCCAACTCAAAACGAACTGAAATTAACACGAGTAGTTGATATAATTTGCGCTCTACTGAAACAAAAAACAAATGACCGTGGATTGTCAACTTAATTTACATATGCTGATATTTAACTTTTAATAATTTTGTATTTATTAAAGTAAAAAAGTGAAAACATTTAAAACGCTTTTGTTTTCAGAAAGTGCCCTGGTCTAAAAAAAAAACAAAAAAAACACCATTTTGAAAAACACTATTTTAGGGTATTTTCATTGGAAAACTTGAAAAAAAATACGATAAATCTGACCCCCTTCTATATTTCAAAAAATATATTTTGCCCGCCCCTCCAAATTTTCATGAATTGACCCCAACGTTATCTCTATGTTAGCCACCATAAGTGAATCATGCTCAATAGGTTCTTTGACACATTATTGTGATAAGACCGATGGATAAGTCTTCTTTTTCTTAGTTGTTTACTGTGAGATTTGTCAGCATATGAACATAAGACATTAGCAGGCCCTTGTGAAAGTGCGCCGTTGAAGAGGGTGAAAAATGATAGTGGGAACTACTTCCCATCAAATATTTACTTGCTACTTGATGAAAGTCCCTTTAGCTACTCCTGGTTTTATATACAGTAATTCTTGCCTGTTATAGATTAGTGTTAGTTCTTGCCTGTTTGAATTAGCACGGTTTTTGAATTAGCACGGTTGAATGAGCCAAATTCTGGTTTTTCAGCACTGTCCCACGATTTGGCGTCTAAAGTATGTATTGCTGATTTTAAATACAAACAATAATAGGCCCATTCTTTTTTTCAATAGGCCTTAGTCAATAAGCAAAAGTTCTATGTCTCTTCAGGTTCCCCCCAAAGTCCCTTCAAGTTTTATGTGGTTATTAATGAGAAGTGAATAGAAGTGAAAAAAAAAACAAGAGCTAAGAGCTCATATGGCACTTGTGACGAGGCGAGAAGAGCTAAGAGCCAAGAGATCATATGGTATGAGCTCTAACAAAATTCTATGAATCAATAGATTGATTTAAAAAGGAAAATAAGAGGCTTAATGCCGGTCAGGATTTAAAATAAGAGCTCTGAGTCCGATGTCCTTCTAAATATCAAAATTCATTAAGATCCGATCATCCACTCGTAAGTTATAAATACCTGATTTTTTCTAATTTTTCCTCTCCCTTTAGCCCCCCAGATGGTCGAATCTGGGAAAACGACTTTATCAAGTCAAATTGTGCAGCTCCCTGACACGCCTAGCAATTTTCATCGTCCTAGCACGTCCAGAAGCACCAAACTCGCCAAATCACTGAACCCCTCCTCCAACTCCCCCAAAGAGAGCGAATCCAGTACGATTCTGTCAATCACGTATCAAGGACATTTGTTTATTCTATTCACCAAGCTTCATCCCGATTCCTCCACTCCAAGTGTTTTTCCAAGATTTCCCCCTCCAACTCCCCCCAATGTCAAAAGATCTGGTCGGGATTTGACATAAGAGCTCTGAGATATGAATTACTTCTAAAAATCAAATTTCATTAAGATCCGATCATCTATTCTTATGATAAAAATACCCCAATTTTCACGTTTTCCAAGAATTCCGGTTTCCCCCTCCAACTCCCCTCAATGTCACAGGATCTGGTCGGAATTTAAAATTAGAACTTTAAAGCACAAGATCCTTCTAAATATCAATTTTCATTAAGATCTAGTCACCCTTTCGTAAGTTACAAATCCCATAATTTTCAAAATCCCCCCCCCCCAATTCCACCAAAGAGAGCAGATCTGGTCCGGTTATATCAGTCACGTATCTTAGACAGGTTTCTATTCTTCCCATCCAGTTTCATCCTGATCTCACCGCTTTAAGTATTTTCTAAGATTTCCGGTCCCCCCAACTGCCCCCCCCCCAATTACGCTTGATCCGGTTGAGATTTAAAATAAGAGATCTGAGTTACGAGGTCCTTCTAAATATGAAGTTTCATGAAGATCCGATCACTCCTTCGTAAGTTAAAAATACGTAATTTTTTTTTATTTTTCAGAATTAACTCCCCCCCCTCCCAATAGAGTGGATCCGTTCCAATAATGTAAATCATGTATGTCAGACTTCTGCTTATTTTTCCCACCAAGTTTCATCCCGATCCCTCCAATCTAAGTGTTTTCCATGATTTTAGGTTCCCCCACCCCAAACTTCCCCCAATGTCACCAGATCCGGTCAGGATTTAAAATAAGAGTTTTGAGACACGATATCCTTCTAAATATCAAATTTCATTGAGATCCGACCACCCGTTTGTAAGTTAAAAATACCTCATTTTTTTCTAATTTTTTAGAATTAACCCCTCCCCCAACTACCCCAAAGAGAGCGGATCCGTTCCGGTTATGTCAATCATGTATCTAGAACTTGTGATTATTTTTCCCACCAAGTTTCATCCCGATCCCTCCACTCTAAGTGTTTTCCAAGTTTTAGGTTTCCCCCTCCCAACCCCCCCCCCCCCCAACGTCACCAGATCTGATTGGGTTTAAAATAAGAGCTCTGAGCCACGATATCCTTCTAAATATCAAATTTCATTGAGATCCGGTCACCCGTTCGTAAGTTAAAAATACCTCATTTTTCCTAATTTTTCAGAAATCCCCCCCCCCCAACTACCCCAAAGAGAGCGGATCCGTTCCGTTTATCTCAATCATCTATCTAGGACCTGTGTTTATTTTTCCCACCATGTTTCATCCTGATCCCTCCAATCTAAGTGTTTTCCAAGTTTTAGGTTTCCCCCTCTCAACTCCCCCCAATGTCACCAGATCCGGCCGGGATTTCAAATAAGA
Source organism: Artemia franciscana (assembly GCF_032884065.1). Lineage (NCBI taxonomy): Eukaryota > Metazoa > Arthropoda > Branchiopoda > Anostraca > Artemiidae > Artemia > Artemia franciscana. Next base: position 437,464 of record NC_088866.1, read on the forward strand.
GCTCTAAGACACGATATCCTTCTATACATCAAATTTCATTGAGATCCGATCACCCGTTCGTAAGTTAAAAATACTTCATTTTTTTCTAATTTTTCAGAATTACCCCCCTTCCCCAACTACCCCAAAGAGAGCGGATCCGTTCCGATTATGTCAATCATGTATCTGGGACTTATGCTTATTTTTCCCATCATGTTTCATTCCGATCCCTCCACTCTTAAGTGTTTTCCAAGATTTTAGGTTTTCCCCCTCCAGCTCCGCCCAATGTCATCAGATCCTGTCGGGATTTAAAATAAAAGCTCTGAGACACAATATCATTCCAAACATCAAATTTCATTAAGATCCCATCACCCGCTCATAAGTTAAAAATACTTCATTTTTTCTATTTTTCCGAATTAACCGGCCCCCCACTCCCCCCTCCAGATGGTCAAATCGGGAAAACGACTATTTCTAATTTAATCTGGTCCGGTCCCTGATACGCTTGCGAAATTTCATCGTTTTAGCTTACCTTGAAGTGCCTAAAGTAGCAAAACGGGGACCGACAGACCGACAGAATTTGCGATTGCTATATCTCACTTGGTTAATACCAAGTGCCATAAAAAAACGGTTTTCTAAAACCTACGTGTATGGTCCACCCTTTGCTTCGAATCCGTCAGAAGCTTTTCCGTTACAAAACTGTTCATCCAGACATGTACAAAGAGCGAAGGGAATGAGAGAGTTTCATGCGAGAGTCTTACATATTTTTTTCACACTTTCCCCCTGTATTTTGCGGTTTTGCTGAATTTGGCCACCCTACTGGTCTCGGTGGGTCTCAGGAGTTACCAAGGACATTCCTCTACATATGGTCAGGAAGGACTAGGGAGCCTTGGAAAATACGAGTTCTATGGGAGATGGGACTATTTCAGACTAGGGGATGTCCCTTCCCCTCTTCATCGAATTATGTAATATTACAGGCTGTTGATTGTGATTTCAAGTTTTATATTCAAAAATTAGGTGTGGTATTGCCTAATTTTCTTCTACAGACTCTTAATAGGGCCATCAAATTTTATCCAAATTTTCAAAATCCCTTCAAACCTTATGTGATAATTAATAAGAAGTACCAAGAAACTAAAAAACAAAAACAGCAATGGTTTTCTGGAGCCTATGTCCATGGTGCGCCCTTTGCCTCGAATCCATTTAAATGTTAAATATGTCGCAGTTTTCACTGTATTTTTTTTTACGCATTCCCCTGTCTTTTGTGATTGTTTTCGAATTTAGCCACCTTGCTGGTCTCAATGGGTCTCATGAGTTACTAAGGACATTCTTCTACAGACGACCAGGAAGGTCTGGGTAGTCTTGGAAAATACGAGTTCTATGGGAGGTGGGACTATTTTAGACTAGGGAATGCCCCTTCCGATTTTTGTGATTTTATAGGCTGTTTGATTGTGATTTCAAGTTTTTTTTTTTATTCAAAAATCAGCTGTGGTTTTGCCTAATTTTCTTCTACATACTCTTTTTTGGCAAATTAACTTCCCTTGAGGTTAGCTATAATCTATAAGTTGTTTTTAATGTATTGCCTTTTGAAATGGTCACTGGGGTGACTGGATGTAATTACTTTCGGTTTTTGGCGAATCTAATTGCATAGCCTTTTTTCGACATTTTTTGCGGTGATCACATATGAACAACTTGAATTTGATTATATTTAGCAACATGAAAAAAAAAACTAATTTGATGTTTTCCATCTCTTTTTTTATGGCACATGATTGTAACCAATTTCTCAGTAAGATTTGTTGGTTTACTTTGAAAATGCTTTTCTCCAATTATACAGTCAGGAGATAGGAGAATGTACTCCCTGAGATTTCCACCAAGGAACCCCAGGTGAAATTGAAAAAAAAAAAATTTCGTGGAAGTTAGATCCCCTTTTTGGGATGATCTACCCCCCCCCTCCAACTACCTTAGGGGTGCGTGTTTATGTATGCGGTTTCTTGCGCCATGTATGGTGTGAAGAAGTGTAGCGTTGTGAAGTGAGCCATACGTGGTGGAAAAGTGTAATTCCAAATTGCACAGTAGGGGGCGGGGAATGGGTGACCACTTGCTATAACTTCTGTGGAGAGAAAACTGACCATAAACAAATTCTGAAGTGCTTCCTTGGACAAATTTAAAGACCAGTCCCTCCCTCGTGTATAAGGAGGCGAAAGTGGTCAATAGCATGCATTACTTCCTGGGACCTGACAAATAATGCATTTAAAATAGTTTAGAAACCGCGAGTCGGCTATTTTCAAAGTTAGCTTGTTATTCGATACAGAGTTGATAGATAGATTGGGAGTATAGCATTTAGACTTCTTGTTGAAGAAATAAAAGTCATAATAGTAATAAATCCACGCTGGAAATAAGCCCTTCTATCCTGGCGGTATTTCTGGATATATTCATACAATTAGTAATTCCCTGGTGTATCATAGCAGTTTTTTTGTTCATTTTTGAAAATACTAGCTGATAGAATGCATCAGTTTTTATGGCACTTGGTATTAACCAAGTGACATATAGCAATCACAAATTCTGTCGGTCTGTCGGTCCCGGTTTTGCTACTTTAGGCACTTCCAGGTAAGCTAGGACGATGAAATTTGGCAAGCGTATCAGGGACCGGACCAGATTAAGTTAGAAATAGTCGTTTTCCCGATTGGACCATCTGGGGGGAGTGGGGGGGTCGGTTAATTCGGAAGAATAGAAAAAATGAAGTATTTTTAACTTATGAGCGGTGATGGGATCTTAATGAAATTTCATGTTTGGAATGATATTGTGTCTCAGAGCTCTTGTTTTAAATCCCGACCGGATCTGATGACATTGGGGGGAGTTGGAGGGGGGAGACCTAAAATCTTGGAAAACACTTAGAGTGGAGGGATCGGGATGAAACTTGATGGGAAAAATAAATACAAGTCTCAGATACATGATTGACATAATTGGAACGGATATGCTCTCTTTGGGGTAGCTAGGGGGGGGGGTAATTCTGAAAAATTAGAAAAAATGAAGTATTTTTAACTTACGAACGGGTAATCGGATCTTAATGAAATTTGATGTTTAGAAAGATATCGTGTCTTAGAGCTCTTATTTTAAATCCCGACCGGATCTGGTGACATTGGGGGGGGATTTGGGAGGGGGAAACCTAAAACTTGGAAAACACAGAGTGGAGGGATCGGGATGAAACTTGGTGGGAAAAATAAACACAAGTCCTAGATACATGATTGACATAACCGGAACGGATCCGCTCTCTTTGGGGGGGGGTTATTTCTGAAAAATTAGAAAAAATGAGGTATTTTTAACTTACGAACGGGTGATCGGATCTCAATTAAATTTCATATTTAGAAGGATGTCGTGTCTCAGAGCTCTTATTTTAAATCCCAACCGGATCTGGTGACATTGGGGGGGGGGAGTTGGGAGGGGGGAACCTAAAACTTGGAAAACACTTAGAGGGGAGGGAACGGGATGAAACTTGGTGGGAAGGATAAACACAAGTCCTAGATACATGATTGACATAACCGGAACGGATCCGCTCTCTTTGGGATAGTTTGGGGAGGGGTTAATTCTGAAAAATTAGAAAAAATGAGGTATTTTCAACTTACGAACGGGTGATCGAAACTCAATGAAATTTGATATTTAGAAGGATATCGTGTCTCAAAGCTCTTATTTTAAATCCTGACCGGATCTGGTGACATTGGGGGAAGTTTGGGGTGGGGGAACCTAAAATCATGGAAAACGCTTAGATTGGAGGGATCGGGATGAAACTTGTTGGGAAAAATAAGCAGAAGTCTTATATACGTAACTTAAATAATTGGAACGGATCCGCTCTATTGGGGGGGGGGGGGGTTAATTCTGAAAATAAGAAAAAAATTGCGTATTTTTAACTTACGAAGGAGTGGTCGGATCTTCGTGAAACTTCATATTTAGAAGATCCTCGTAACTCAGATCTCTTATTTTAAATCTCAACCGGATCAAGCGTAATTGGGGGGAGGGCAGTTGGGGGGACCGGAAATCTTAGAAAATACTTAAATCGGTGAGATCAGGATGAAACTGGATGGGAAGAATAGAAACCTGTCTAAGATACGTGACTGACATAACCGGACCGGATCTGCTCTCTTTGTTGGAATTGGGGGGGGGGGGTAATTTTGAAACTTGAGGTATTTGTAACTTACGAAAGGGTGATCAGATCTTAATGAAATTTGACATTTAGAAGGATCTTGTGCTTTAAAGTTCTAATTTTAAATTCCGACCAGATCCTGTGACATTGGGGGGAGTTGGAGGGGGAAACCGAAATTCTTGGAAAACGTGAAAATTGGGGTATTTTTATCTTAAGAATAGATGATCGGATCTTAATGAAATTTGATTTTTAGAAGGAATCCATGTCTCAGAGCTCTTTTTTCAATTCCTGACCAGATCTTTTGACATTGGGGGAGTTGGGGGGGGGGGGAATCTTGGAAAAACACTTGGACTGGAGGAATCGGGATGAAGCATGGTGGATAGAATAAACAAATGTCCTTGATACGTGATTGACAGAATCGTACTGGATTCGCTCTCTTTGGAGGAGTTGGGGAGAGGGGTTCAGTGATTTGGCGAGTTTGGTGCTTCTGGACGTGCTAGGACGATGAAAATTGGTAGGCGTGTCAGGGAGCTGCACAATTTGACTTGATAAAGTCGTTTTCCCAGATTCGACCATCTGGGGGGCTAAAGGGAGAGAAAAAATTAGGTATTTATAACTTACGAGTGGGTGATCGGATCTTAATGAATTTTGATATTTAGAAGGACATCGTGACTCAGAGCTCTTATTTTAAATCCTGACCGGCATTAAGCCTCTTATTTTCCTTTTTAAATCAATCTATTGATTCATAGTATTTTGTTAGAGCTCATACCATATGATCTCTTAGCTCTTCTCGCCTCGTAACAAGTGCCATATGAGCTTTTTTTTTTTTTTTTTTTTTTTTTTTTTTTTTTTTTTTTTTTTTTTTTTTTTTTTTTTTTTTTTGCAGAACTTCTAAATATTGTACAAAACACATTAGGTCAAATCTAACAAAGTTATAGACAAAGAGTAAGTAAATGTGCATCTAAATACACAATGGGTTCATTCCAGCATTGGGGGGGGAGGAATTTGAAAAAAACAAGAAATTCTGGTTTACTATCAATATGTGAAATATATGGGCAATTACGGACGAAATGATGCAAAATGTATAGATTTTGAAGAGATAGAACCCCTTTCCCCTGTTTGCAGAAAATTTGCGTAACTGGCACTGTTTCTTAATTTTTTATTATTATTCTATTTCAGTTTTGACTCCTAGGACTGTTGACTTCTTGTTCATAAATTGACCCTTGTAGTCAAGTTTTGATTCCTGCTTTTCAAAACCCTATTATTATTATTATTTAGGCTTCAATACTATTGTTTATTATCGCTAGTAAATATTATTTGTTATTTTTATTATCTAATTTATTTTGTTAGTATTTATAGTGTGTGTGTTGTATAATATTATTATTATTTAGATTTTTAGGCCTAAATATTATTATTTTTAGTAATATAATGAATTTTTATCGATATTGGTTGTTCACCAGTCTGTTTTTATGTACGAACCCTTAATTTCCAACAATTCTGACTTTGAGTAATAAACTCAGCTCCAACCCCACAGCCCTGGTTACAAGGTTAGTTAGTATTGGAACTGACATCAGTTTTAGATTGCGAAAATCAAATAAGATAATCTTGCGCGTTTCTCATACGCTGCCGGCCTATAATGCACGACTGGTAAGTGGTATGACATGTGGACCCCCTTTGGGCCAATTTCAGGTATATATAATTGTAGAAATACGTATTTTTTTGGTTTTAGACTGTCATCCTTTATCGATGGCGGAATTAAGTCAATGTCCAATCCTGTTGATTTTTTTTTACTTTCTTTTTTAATTGTTTTACGGTTTTCGCTTCTTTGATTTTTCTTCAAATTAGTGAAATTTGACAATTGGAGTGGGCCTTTGTGTTTCTTTCACAGACCGCGAAAAAAATTGCTTCGTGAACTTGTGTTGAAAAAAGAGTTAATTTTTAGTAGCTATAAAATGATAATTGTTTTGTTGGAGACTGCCGAGGCTTATGAACCTTGAAGTCAAGGAAAAGCTTATTATTATGTAAGAATAAAAGTTGAACTCCAAACGTAAATTAATTCTGTTAGCCCATAAGCAGAATCACAAATATGGAACACTAATAAAATGAAGAACAATAGACAATGAATTAGAAAATGTAACAATTTGCAACAAACAACAACAAGATAGAACTGAAAATTTAGAACACCCTAGTGAGGTATAGTTCGTGTATAATAAGTGCATTGAGGTAAAGGATTTTTTAGAGGTGGCAGGGATTGGAATCAGAAGAAAGTACATTTTCAGGCCACTGTTTCTCTGTCAAGTTGCCCTTTATGTTAATCTTGAGTGGAAAGAGCCTACTCGGGAGGCCTGGGTGAATGAGTATAAATGTATGCCGAGGAGGAAGGAGAGGTGGAGGGTTAATTAGTCAAAACATCCTAAGAAGGGGAATTATATAGAAATCATAGGGAATTGTGAGAATAACTGTAAACTGATAACTTTTGGGAATGCTAGGACTATGTATACCGTCTGTGCACATCCTGTATCAATGTGTTCCATGGTATGTCACCAGAACCAGGGCACGATATCCAACTCTCAATGTTAGTTTTTATGGCACTTGGTATTAACCAAGTGACATATAGCAGTCGCCAATTCTGTCGGTCTGTCTGTCTGTCTGTCGGTCTGTCTGTCCCGGTTTTGCTACTTTAGGCACTTCCAGGTAAGCTAGGACGATGAAATTTGGCAAGCGTATCAGGGACCGCACCAGATTAAATTAGAAATAGTCGTTTTCCCGATTTGACCATCTGGGGGGGAGTGGGGGCCCGGTTAATTCGCAAAAAATAGAAAAAATGAAGTATTTTTAACTTATCAGCGGGTATTTGGATCTTAATGAAATTTCATGTTTGGAATGATATTGTGTCTTAGAGCTCTTATTTTAAATCCCGACCGGATCTGATGACATTGGGGGGAGTTGGAGGGGGAAAACCTAAAGTCCCGGTTTTGCTACTTTAGGCAATTCCAGGTAAGCTAGGACGATGAAATTTGGCAAGCGTATCAGGGACCGGACCAGATTAAATTAGAAATAGTCGTTTTCCTGATTTGACCATCTGGGGGGGGGAGTAGGGGCCGGTTAATTCGGAAAAATAGAAAAAATGAAGTATTTTTAACTTATGAGCGGGTGATTGGATCTTAATGAAATTTGATGTTTGGAATGATATTGTGTCTCAGAGCTCTTATTTTAAATCCCGACTGGGTCTGATGACATTGGGGGGAGTTGGAGGGGGGAAACCTAAAATCTTGGAAAACACTTAGAGTAGAGGGATCGGGATGAAACTTGATGGGAAAAATAAGCGCAAGTCCTAGATACATGATTGACATAATCGGAACTTATTTGTTCTCTTTGGGGTAGTTGGGGGGGGGGGAGTAAGTCTTAAAAATTAGAAAAATGAGGTATTTTCAACTTGCGAACGGGTGATCGGATCTCAATGAAATTTGATGTTTAGAAGGATATCGTGTCTTAGAGCTCTTATTTTAAATCCCGACCAGATCTTGTCATGGGGGCGGGGAGTTGGGAGGGGGAACCTAAAACTTGGAAAACACTTAGAGTGGAGGGATCAGGATGAAACATGGTGGGAAAAATAAACACAAGTCCTAGATAGATGATTGACATAAACGGAACGGATCCGCTCTCTTTTGGGTAGTTGGGGGGGGGGGGTTAATTCTGAAAAATTAGAAAAAATGAGGTATTTTTAACTTACGAACGGGTGATTGGATCTCCATGAAATTTGATTTTTAGAAGGATATCGTGGCTCAAAGCTCTTATTTTAAATCCTGACCGGATCTGGTGACATTGGGGGAAGTTTGGGGTGGGGAGACCTAAAATGATGGGAAACGCTTAGATTGGAGGGATTGGGATGAAACTTGGTTGGAAAAATAAGCAAAAGTCTTGCATACGTAATTTACATAATTGGAACGGATCCGCTCAATTGCGGGGGGGGGGGGGGGTAATTCTGAAAAATAAGAAAAATAACGTATTTTTAACTTACGAAGGAGTGATCGGATCTTCATGAAACTTCATATTTAGAAGGACCTCGTAACTCTGATATCTTATTTTAAATCTCAACCGGATCAAACGTAATTGGGGGGGGGGGGGGCAGTTGGGGGGACCGGAAATCTTAGAAAATACTTAAAGCGGTGAGATCAGGATGAAACTGGATGGGAAGAATAGAAACCTGTCTAAGATACGTGACTGACATAACTGGACCGGATCTGCTCTCTTTGGTGGAATTGGGAGGGGGGGGGGTAATTTTGAAAATTGAGGTATTTATAACTTACGAAAGGGTGACCAGATCTTAATGAAATTTGATATTTAGAAGGATCTTGTGCTATAAAGTTTAACTTTAGGTTCTGACCTTCTCACAAGTGCCAAATGAGCTCTTGGCTCTTGGCTCTTCCGACCTCGTACCATATGAGCTCTCGGCTCTTCCGACCTCGTCCAAATGAGCTCTTGGCTCTTCCGACCTCGTACCATATGAGCTCTCGGCTCTTCCGACCTCGTCACAAGTGCCATATGAGCTCTTAGCTCTTGTTTTTTATTTAATTGTCTTTTTTTTTTATCTAAGCCTGTCTCAGACATCCTGGTGGCTATATATATATATATATATATATATATATATATATATATATATATATATATATATATATATATATATATATATATATATATATATATATATATTATATATATATATATACATATATATTTATATATATTTATTTTTGAAAATAGAGATATCTGTGGTCTCTTATTTTTACGTACAATACGTAGTGCAGACATGAGGGACTTGATAAAAAAAAAAAAAATCAAATAGTTACTAGTAAATACTTAAAAAGCCCTTAAGGTTGTTTTTGACTTTGGTCTATTTGAGGTAATGCAGTTTAAGATTGAATTTGTATTTTTCATCCACAATGCATCAGAATATTCTGGGTTTGCCCACTGGTAGGCATAGAGGGGGAGAGCTTTTCGAGCCTACAACCCTTTTCAAAATATGCAGGGTTTTCTCAATTCTCTAAAATTTAATGTAAAATGCCTTTTTTGTATCCTTTAAATCTATCCAAGGTAAGCTATTGCCAGGGCCTATTAGATCTCTGAATTTTACAGAGGAAAATTGGGTCCTCTGAAATCTCGTTGAAAGTTATCGTTTACCAAAATTAACGACTTGTACTTTTCATTAACATTCATGGTTTCTAGGAGCGTTTATTTTTGGGAAATTTTGGTGAAACCATTTTTTTTTTCTGGGAAGCCAAGGAAACTTGGGAATATTGGAACCGCTGGTCGTTGTGTAAGCGTCAAGTATTATAGTCCTAATCATGGTTGTATCCAGGGGGATACCCGGTTTATCCCCCCCTAGAAAAAAACTATCTGACTCGTACAAAAGTAATAAAAATACATTTAAACAAATTCTTGTTGTTTCTTGTAAAATTTCTTTTTGTAATCCTTCTCCCCAACCCAAATCCAGGATAGGGCCCACCTTGGCCAATTTATAGTTTACTTAAGAAAAGAAGCAGAAGCAGAAGCTGTATCTGTATTACTGAAGGTACAAATTAGCTAAAAAAAACAAACTTGAATCTCATTTTCGCAAGTCACGATAAAGTAATGAAATTGGAATATCGCATTCATTGATCTTTACTTTTTATTGACTTTAATGCCCGTGCTCCATTGATCAAATTGTATTTCAGTATAATAAAGAACTTAACTTGCCAAAACCTTTTTTCACCATTGCATTTATATTTTATATTTATTATATTTTTTTTTGCCATTTTGTATGAGTAAATTCGATAGGTTACAAGATTTTTTATTTATATTTGGCTAATATTCATGACTTCACGCAGTTGGAAAATTAGAAATTTTCAAACTGAGGCCAGCCCTTGAAAATTTGAGATCTAAAAGGCGCTTTCCTCCTTTTTAATCCCCTCCCCTCGGAACATAGATTGTGAACACATAAGGATAGGAGTGGGGGGCTCAGTATCAGGTCACCCACCTGATCCAGTAATCCAGTTTGTAACGTTAATCTTAGAGGAAGATGCTATAAAGAGATAAAAACCCGGATAACTTGGTCAAGATCTAACTGTGTTTCAGTACCAGATCTCGCCTTCAAGATTCGAATTGTGCGTGAAACTATTATTATGACCCAGAAAAGGCGATCCCCATCCTGGAAACACAAAGATTCGTTTAGCTTAAAAACACTTTCTTTTTTAGTCTTCTGAATTTCAATTTTTCGGTGTCACAGAAAACAAAATATTTCTTTTTACCTTCTTTGTAAGAGGTCTTTCTTCATACTAAGTGTTAATATTGTATAGTAACGGTGATCGTTGTGTACAACACATCTTCCTGAGCCCAAGTTTACCTCTTGTTCAAACGACACAATGCCACAGCATTAGCCTAGTCATGTAAAAGGATGTTAGATATTCCTTACCAAAATAATAACCAAAATAGGCGAATTTAAATAAAAATGTCAATTCAAAGTCAGATATAAAATGTCCATTTGGCTAACCCCTTGAAACTGGTGCTTGGCTTGAAAAAAAAAAACAGGAATGAAATAATAATTTGAATTAAAGATTAAAATAATAGTTTATTAAGGTAATATGTAAACATTTATTGCGTAAATGTTTTCATCCACCATAAAATCAGTTTGATAGGAACAGTCTGACGAACGTGGAGGCCTGAAAATGATTTGCCTCTTTAAAACGAGTTTGAAGTATATTTCTGATGCTAAAAATGCATTATACGCAGATACTTTCGGGGGGGGGGGGCAATTGAGTTTAGAATTGAAATTCTCACAATTTGTCCTCGAAGCCTAGAAATTTTCATAGAAAAGAGGAAACAGTTAATGATAATTAAAGCCACTTTTCTTGATAAACTTTGCTCTTTCAATTCGTGGCTGAGCAGTTTATCACACTTTAAAACATCATTAAAAAAGAAGAAGACGAAAAACAACATGTGTATTCATAAGTGTGGCTAATTGCGTTGTCTACCACCTGCTCGGTTTTCGTATACCGTAAATAAATATACCATTTGTACTACAAACACGAGGAATGGTTTCTTCATGTGTAGATGTTCTGTGTGTGAGGAGGGAGACACTTAGGCTATGCAGGAGGGCCTTTTGAGTCAGCTCATGTGCACACAGATTTGCTTAGCTTAAAGTACCAAGGACATTAAAATAGAATTTTTTCGTCCCCTGGTCCCACCTTTAGGGGGTAATTTGCTATGGAGCAGGGGGACAACTACCCCTTCTAGACCCAAGTTTGCCCCGCGAACCTCAGTTTGCACCCCAGCTGAAATTTAGTTTCTGCAAAAAAATCTGGTCAAAACTAAGTTAAGCCTGCATAATTCAAGTATCCAGAGAAGCAGGTCAGTTTTCTTTAGTGATCTTTATGCTAATATAAGGATCATTCCTCCGTCTTAGCTGCCATTTTCACTTGATTTGGGAAAAATGACTCCAACTTTCCCCTCCCCCTTCCAGGGTTTTGACGAAATTAGGACACTGCCCACCTTAGGTCTATTCACTCCTGAAAATATGGCTTTATAATATTTTTGGGTTGTATATAGCGCACTTGGACATAGGGCCAAAATATTCGTTCAGATTAGATTTTCACTGTCTTGCAAAAAGAATTCCTTATTCTTCTTCTTGTTTTTGATGTCTGTGGTTTGGGTTGTTTCAAAATTACGAGGCTTTTAGGGCACTAGCACATTTTCGTCAGTGTTACTACGTCGAACCCTGAAAATACATAAGGAAAGCTGATTAGTTGTATTTGACTCGTCCATAAAAATTCAAAGAATGACCTGTCAAATTCTAAAGAGAACTAGAGTTCATGTGAGACGACAGATCGTGTGGCTGGGCCGTTGTCTAAGGCTTGAAGACCACCATCTCGAAGTCCGTCATTAAAGCACGGCCATTCGACAATTGGAAACGTTGTCTTAGAGACCAGAAGGAAGATTGGTGATCGGTGGTAAAAATCGAAGTAGAACCGCTTGGAAGCTTCTATCTCTTCGGTTGGCTCTGGGACAGTGTTTAGCTGTACCAGGTCCAAGCCATCGCACATGACCGTGCCACATGGAAGACTTCTGCGGAGCAGCGTCCACTTCCCGCCAAAAGTAAAGAACCTTCAAAGGAAAATTAATCCTTCTTAAGCTCTTTGGTTTCATGCTTTTTAGCTTTTTTTCAGGATTTTTTACCCGCATTTCTTTTTTGAACCTATTACCCGCCAATACCGACAATGCAAATTGAGATCTTTTTCATCAGAGTTGAATTTCTGATTTTTCCTAATTTATAAGATTTATTTCGTTGTTTCCACTTACCAATCTAAGAATCACATTCAATTTTCGCTTTCCTTGGCGCTTGAAGTCGCATTCACACGTGTCTCTAGCTAGATATTAGGACTGCTTATGAAAGAGAAAGCAAATTATGATTGTTGGATAATGCTTATACCTAGGCATTGATATAAAGTTAAGTATACATGCTGTAGATAAAGTGACAGTTCCCTTAAGATTGGCAATCTGGCATCTTTCCTCTCAAATAAGTCATTCTCTGTGACAAAGTATGAAAAGATTTGTCAGTAAATTTTATATAGGTCTATATAGGCACGTTCGTAGGGATTTCTTACGTGGGGAGGGGGAAACATATTTTGTTTGATAATTTGCAGATGAAATCCCTTGAAATTCGAAGGGGAGTATGAGACCCTCCCTCTTCACGTGCGTCTCTGGATGTCTATAGGTCCAGAGTTTAGGAGGAATATTATTTAATGTATTTTTGTATTTTTAAGATGAAGAATTTTAGCTCATAAAAGTGTGACTGTTACAATAACTTAATGAATAATGTCAGATGAAGTAGTCTCAGTCTAAAATAACTTTTTTTTTATACATATACATGTACGCAAGCTAAAACTGTCCTTTTAATTTTGTTTTTTCTGTTAAAAATGATTTTTTGCATTTTTTTTACCCTACAAAGAACTGGTGACTTCATCCCTCCCACTCCAATTGAAATACTTAAACACACGCCAAAATAATCGTTTCAATGATTGTTTTTCAGTTAAAAATCATTTTTTGGCATTTTTTTACGGTGTAAGAGACTGGCAACACCGTCTCACCCGCTCCAATAAAGATAGAGTTCTAAAATTGTTTATTCTATTTCAGGTGACAATTCAGAGGATTGGACATTGACTTTAGCGTATGTGAATTACTAATTACCAGCTCCTTGTTGTTTGACAGTTTACTGCAAGATTATATTGAGAGGGGTGCAAAAGTGCGATATTATTTAGCAAAGAGTTGTGAAAGTGGGCCTATCTTAAGTGAGGTGTAGTCACGTGACTTAAGGAAAATCACGTTAAGTGACTAAAAATCACGCCCAATGGAGAACTCCAAAGAACTGATTCTAAAATCAACAGGGATGAGGTGCAGTAGTGCAAGTAGGATGAGGTGCAGTAGAAGTGAGTCAAGTTTGTTGCGGCAGCTATTAACATTCATTACCATGTGTTTGTTATGTAAAATGTGTGGGGCATGCTCAAGTCGTTCGGCGCCCAAATTACGAACTCCACCCCCTGCCCCACCTATACCATTAGGGCCTTCACAAAGGCCTAATATCACATTTGAAACATATGCGTGTCCGCCTCAGTATGCAACGTGGTATTGTTTGAATGGCGCCACTTGTTTTACATTAAAAATAGGCGAAGCCATATTGTACAATTGTGAATGTGCAGATGGATATTTAGGTGAGCGGTGTGAGTTTAAAGACTTGGATGGCTCATATCTGCCGTCAAGAGAAAAGGTGCCTCTGTTAGAAACGGCGTCTATTGCGGGAGGTGCAGTTGTTGCAATATTATTAGTGGTAGTTATATCCGTTTGTGTTTATACATACCAAAAACAAAAAAGGAAAGAATTATTACTACTAGCGGAAGAATCTCGGTATAGTTATTGTGAGAAGATCGTGTTAAATCGATCTAATTTAAGTGGACGGTTGTTTTTGCAACGATTTGAGACGACAAAACAAACAAGTTCTGACTTAATAATTGTGTTGTAATCTAATAATTTTGTTTAGAATTTCAAGTCTCTGCCTACAGTGGCGTAGCCAGAATTTTGCTTTCAATGGGAGGGGCTTCTTACTGATGGAAATTTATTCTCAGCTACTTTTAAGGTATTTAATTCCCCTTTAAGAGTTGTTCTGATTTTAGGATGGGAAATCTCCCCCCCCCTCAGGTCTGAAATTATATGTCTAATGCCCAACTCTATTATTGGGATCTAAACAAAGAATAGGTCTTTCGATAGCCATTTTATGTCTGAAAGCAAGCATTTTAGGAAGCTTTTAAGGTATTTCTTTGCCCCCCTTCAGCTCTGGAATAGTATTTCAGAAGGTGTCCAACACAAAGATACCATAATATAGCAGATAATACGTGATCAAAAAGCATATACTTGCCCATAATTTGTCTAATTTTTAAGGGGTCTTTTAAAAAAACATTTTTTATCCAACACGCATGAACTTACAATTTTCTAGAATGATTCTGTTGTTACCCCTCAGGGATCTCACAACCCCATCGGCTATGCCACTGCCTGTTTGGTATATCCTTCTTTGACTTGAAATAATTCGCATTAATTTTGCCGGTTTGCCTGCGTCTTAGCAGAATGTGATCATTTTTTATATATACATATATTTAATTCTAAGTTCCACCTATTGTGTAAATAGGGTTTAAAATGTCTGTTCTGTATAGACTGTAAAAAAACAACAACAAATTAATTGTATTCCGATATGGTCTCAGTGCCGCCCTGAATTCAAACCAGGTATTAAATTCAAACAAGGTATTATTAATATATATATATATATATATATATATATATATATATATATATATATATATATATATATATATATATATATATATATATATATATATATATATATGTATATATATACGTGTGTGTGTTTTTTCTCTTAAAACCGTCGCTAATATCTTACGTAAATTTTTCAGGTCAATATTTTTCAGGATTCATTATGATAATACTTTTAGGGGATCAATGTTTGCCTTATAAGTATCTAAAATCTGTATCATATCTAAAAGTTCACTCCTTAATTAGAAGCAATATCAGTTTTGTGAAAGCAGGGGGTGCCAATGCACGAAAATGTAGTGGGAGGGAGGCAAGAATTTTTTTATTGAAGACAAAAAAATTAAAAATCGGGAGGGGGGCGATTTTTTCAATTGTTTTTTTTTAATGAAAATACTAAAAAGATAATTTTAAAAATCTAGCCCCCTCCCCTCCTGCTTTCCAATTTCTGCCCTCTGAGAGTTTTTTGGTATAAATTATTTAGGTGGCGCTACAATTGATTTGGAATTGCAAATTATCGATGAATGGCATAAATGATTCATTTTTGCCTGTGCTCAATTTATCTTAGCTAGAAAACGTCATTAGATTCTCTTTCTCATTGATTTCTTGATGAAGATTCTCATACAGTTTCTCTCTTAGATTGTTCCGATATTTATATTCCAGTTTCTACCAGTGTTGCGAATTACCAAATTGTAAATTATATATCTATGCTTTTATTTTAAAACGTCAGTTAAACATCTATAGGTTGTACCCCTATTTTTTAGTGAGGATGATCTGGTTAGGGGCTCCTAAAAATGGTCCAAAATACCCCCCTCCTCAAAAAAATAAATTATATGTTTAAAAGTTCATATTCTGCGTGTTCCTCCCCCAGGGTTCAGAACTATATGTAACTATGGACTATGCTTTGGTTTTTGACAATATATTAGCCTCAACTGTTACTCCTTAGTGTTAGCCTACCTGGTATTTTTGTTTACAAATACACATTCTTCGAAAGAACTTAGCCTACCATTTCTGATCTGGAATGATCATCGTGGGTATAAACGTTTTTATCTTGGATGCTTATTCATTTGAGATATTGATAAGTCAGCTGATACAATAGAACGATTTTCATATTTTATTAGAAAATTTACAAGCAAAAATGAAAAATGTGTAAAATTGTCACTTGTACGAGATTTTGACTAAAAAATCTGTGTTCCATTTGAATTTTTCGAGGAAGTTTTTCCAAGATTCCAATGATTAGCTCAGACAAAATCATTCTGTGAGCTCAGAAGAACTGGAAACAATTGATATTTACCAAAAATCTAAAGAAAACGTTTTTGAGTAATTTGAGTTTTGAGCATAGCGGTTACTACTTTGGCGCTAGTGTTGTGTTTAATCAGGCGATAAATTTTTCTTATATTTCAAGTATATCTCTCAGGGTTAGTGGTGCGCTCATTAAACCTGTTTCATTTGAAAAATGTGCAAATCGAAAAGCGTGTTCCATTGGTTTTTGTACAATGTTTTTGGTTGAATTTTCTGAGGAAGTTGCTCAGAAATTCTGATGAAAGTTCATACAACGACTTTGTGTTGAGCTCAGTATAAATGGAAACACTTGCTGTTTGTCGAAAATGGCATTTTCTAGTTTAGCGCTATTTTGTGTCTATTAAGGGGCCAAAATTGATACTGTCCTCTTAAAATATGTTCCATTTAACAAATTTCCGAGAAAAATACTCGAATGGAAAACGGCTGAAAAACTCTAAGTCGGACTCTTATTATATATATATTTTTTAACTGAGAACCAAAGAGCGAAGATTGTTTTACTTCGGTTCAGTGCGTTCTGCTAGTGTTTTATTTATTGGGCGATTAGTTTCTTTATACCATTTATAACTCAGAAAAGCGTGCTCCATTTTAATTAAATGTTTCTCAGCTCAAGGTTGTTACTGCGCTCATTAAGCCTTTTTTATTTAGATATTTCTAAGCGATTTTCCGACAAAAATATTCAAATGGAAAACGGATTTGATTTTTGGCTTAAAAAGTTAGTAATTTCGACCCAGGAAGTGTGTTTCTGCTCAGGACCTGCACCTCAGGACGCACCTCAATTTTATTCTCAAAATGAGCTATTCTACTCCTAAAAGTTCTTTAGGGTTTATTCAGCTAAAATACTATGATCTTTTTAAACTTAGATTCTCAAGAAAAATATGAAAACTTTATTTTTTGCACTCCTGAAAATACAAAAAGGTGGTACATCTCTTTCATTTTAGAGTTTTCAGTGCATAAAATAGAAGTTGTGAAGTCTTAAAGTTTTTTTGCTAAATTTGCAAAAATAGGGGTACAGCCCGATTGACGAAATGCTAGTTGAAAAATAATGCCAGGATTATTTAAAATAAATTCTTTCTGTGAAGGAAAGAAACCTCCTGCCGTCTGTTAAATATGAAGTGCAATTATATTATTTTTCTTCAACTATCCTTTACTTAGACACGGCAAATTGTTGTGTTTTATCTTTTTTGTTTTCTTTTCTTTCGGAGCTGTTAAAAAATTTCGATATTTTTCTTCTTGTGAATATTGATTGTAAATGACACGATTTATTGTTTATAGTACCGATAATGTTTGGAACGGTAAACCCATGGTGCCAATTTTTAAGAATACATGGTTAAAACACAAATTTTGAGTTAACTGTCTTTTATCTCTGTGTTAGAATGTTTTGAGCCACTTGTTAATTGGTGCAATATTAGTCATAAGGATTTAACGCTTCAGGAAGCTTTGGCTTATACAGAAATTATGAAGGATACATTTAGCTTGTCTTAACTCGTGTATAAGAAGATTTGAAGAGACCAAATCCGTAATCAGTTGTATTGTATCGGATTAATGACGTTTCTTGACTCCTTGTGTTGGCCCTGCAAGGTGTTGCTACAGTAGGGTTCGATCTCTGGGTAGCATATTACCATAACTAATTATGACTAAGTTCCAACAACTCCACTCCGGTACCGCAAAGTGTGATGAACTCGAATCCTTCAGAGCAGAAAGAGACCTGTAATCAATTGTTGCTTCAACAATAAGAGGAATTATGGTTGCAGTAGTCGCAGCAACATAGTAGAGAACAAAGTTCAGCCCATAGTAACCGAAAGTAAGAAATACTTTTTTTTAAACTGTCAAGTGAGAAAAAATTACTATTTGAAACTGATTCATGAATGGTAACTGTGATTTCAAATCTTAATGGTAAAAGTCTGTTCAAACCTTCGAATGGTACCCCTTAATGGTAAAAGCCCTCAAACAACTTTTGACCACACTTTTTTGTCTTTTTTTGAAAATCACTTTTGTCTTTTCAAAGGGGAATCGCATTTTTCATACAGCTCATTTTCTAAAATCGGTCATTAACACTATCCTTAGGCAAC
Organism: Artemia franciscana; assembly: GCF_032884065.1. NCBI lineage: Eukaryota > Metazoa > Arthropoda > Branchiopoda > Anostraca > Artemiidae > Artemia > Artemia franciscana. The sequence goes on from NC_088866.1 coordinate 455,791, forward strand.
TGGGGAGAAAATTTGGGATACCTTCCTCAACTTTGAAATCATGCATATTCCAGAGTCACACTTGACCACACTCGTCACTTCTGTGGCAACCAGAATCCTATTCTTAGTTAGAAGACTTGTTTTCTTGCTTCTCCAAATATGTTCTCCATCTGCAAAAAAAAAACAAACATAAAGACATCCTGTCTGTATGCAACCTTAATAGTAATACTACTTGCGTAAGTGAAGCTATCTACTTGCGTGAGTTGGCGCGAAGAGGGGCGCCCCCTAACGTAGTGATGGATTTGGAGATAATATCATGTTGCCAAATTAAATATCATATTTTTTGTAGAGGGTGAACAGCTTTTATTTGTTTTTTTTTTATAGCGGGATGGTTGGTATAACTTACTGTTTTTTGTATCAATATTTTTACATCATTTTAGTTTCAACAGATTTATTAGAACTTTAACCCTCAACAGATTTTAAATTAAATTTACGACTATTTCCACAGCCTACCTACGGCGTATAATTGTTGAGGTTCCCTTTAAATTGCTGTTATTTCTTTGTTCGCAAGTTTGTCGGAGTAAAATATTTTGTACTTCCCCGCTAAAAAAAAATCCTAGATCCGCCCTTGCCCACCCCTGGACTCATCTTAGGTAAATCCATACCTGGGAATCGTTATTTTCTGAGATTTTTGCTGTCTTTTTATATAATTTTTCGTCCACCTTTTTTTTATTATTATCATTTATTTATTTGGCTCTTGCTACTGCCAAAAACTGCATTTGTACTTCCATGGGTTATTTTGTTAAAACATTTTCTCCAGTACTTTCCAAAAGATTTCTTTCCTTTTTATGGCACTTGGTATTAACCAAGTGACATATAGCAATCGCAAATTCTGTCGGTCTGTTGGTCTGTTGGTCCCGGTTTTGCTACTTTAGGCACTTCCAGGTAAGCTAGGACGATGAAATTTGGCAGGCGTATCAGGGACCGGACCAGATTAAATTAGAAATAGTTGTTTTCCCGATTTGACCATCTGGGGGGGGGAGTGGGGGCCCGGTTAATTCGGAAAAAATGAAGTATTTTTAACTCACGAATGGTTGATCAGATCTTAATGAAGTTTGATGTTTGGAAGGATATCGTGTCTCAGAGCTGTTATTTTAAATCCCGACCGGATCTGGTGACATTGGAGGGGAGTTAGGAGGGGCAAACCTAAAATCTTGGAAAACACTTAGAGTGGAGGGATCGGGATGAAACTTCGTGGGAAAAATAAGCACAAGTCCTAGATACATGATTGTCATAACCGGAACGGATCCGCTCTCCTTGGGGTAGTTGGGGGGGGGGGGTAATTCTGAAAAAAAAGAAAAAATGAGGTATTTTTAACTTACGACCGGGTGGTCGGATCTCAATGAAATTTGATATTTAGAAGGATATCGTGTCTCAAAGCTCTTATTTTAAATCCCGACTGGATCTGATGACATTGGGGGGAGTTTGGGGGGAACCTAAAATCATGGAAAACGCTTAGATTGGAGGGATCGGGATGAAACTTGGTGGTAAAAATAAGCAGAAGTCTTAGATACGTGATTATCATAATTGGAACGGATCCGCTCTGTCGGGGGGAGGGGGTTAATTATGAAAAATTAGAAAAAATGACGTATTTTTAACTAATCAAGGAGTGATCAGATCTTCTTGAAACTTCATATTTAGAAGGACCTCAGTAACTCATATCTCTTATTTTAAATCTCAACCGGATACAGCGTCATCGGGGGGGGGGGGGCAGTTGGGGGGACCGGAAATCTTAGAAAATACTTAAAGTGGAGAGATCAGGATGAAACTGGATGGGAAGAATAAAAATCTGTCTAAGATACGTGACTGACATAACCGAACTGGATTCGCTCTCTTTGGGGGAGGGGTTCAGTGATTTGGCGAGTTTGGTGCTTTTGGACGTGCTAGGACGATGAAAATTGGTAGGCGTGTCAGGGAGCTGCACAAATTGACTTGATAAAGTCGTTTTCCCAGATTCGACCATCTGGGGGGCTAAGGGAGAGGAAAAATTAGAAAAAATGAGGTATTTACAACTTACGAATGGGTGATAGGATCTTAATGAATTTTGATATTTAGAAGGACCTTGTGACTCAGTGCTCTTATTTTAAATCCTGACCGGCATTAAGCCTCTGATTTTCCTTTTAAATCAATCGATTGATTCTTAAAATTTTGTTAGAGCTCATACCATATGAGCTCTTGGCTCTTAGCTCTTCTTGCCTCGTCACAAGTGCCATATGAGCTCTTCGCTCTTGTTTTCTTTGGAAAGATTTTCTTTCCAAAAGATTTCTTCAAAAAGATTTCTTTCCAGTACTCTTATATGTATTGTGTGTTTCCATTTGACAAATTCAAACAGTCCGATTTCATTATCACTGTCAATGGTACTTCAAATAAATAAGTTTTTATTATCTCTTGAAGAATAAAATTCTCGAGGTGGGACTTAGCAGCTGTGATATATAAACAATATCAAACAGTTCGTTGTAACGAACTGCAAGTAAGGAGCGACCCGGCTCAATAGTAACCGAAACTCCAAAAACGGAATATTGATACCAATATATATATTAAAAGAATTGACTGATTATGCTGACTTTAAATATATAAGTTTCATTAAGTTTAGTCTTACCGATTAAAGGCCAAGAGCCTGAGAAAATTTACTCGATTTTCAAAAAAGGGGGAAAACCCCCTAAAAGTATTAGAGTCTTAATGAAAATCGCCCTGTCAGATTCAGTGTATCCAAAAATCCTACTTTAGTGGTTTCAAGTTCATAACTGCAAAATTGTGGAATTTTGTAGTTTTCTTACCATCACCCCATGGGTGATCATATCGACCCAGTGTTCCTAGAATATCGTGAAAGAGCTAATTCGAACGGAAATTAAAAGTTCTAGTGTCCTTTTTAAGTGACCAAAAGGATTGGCGGGCAACCTGGCCCCCTCCTCCGCCTCTTGTTTTCCAATGTTTTCTGATCAAAATTTCGAGATAGTCATGTTGCTCATCACAGTTGAAAGGCCCAATAATTGCCTTTGGATATAATCTGACACACACAACCCAGGGGAAAGATCTAAGTCATAAAACTTGTCCATTCTTGTACACATAGTATTTGTTATTGTGAAGTATGTATACACTTTCGGGTGGGAGAGATTTTTTGCTGGTTTTCTTCCACAGGGGAATTTTTTTAGGGAGGAAAGTTTCCAGGGGGTGAAACTGTCAGGGGAAATTATACATGGGGAATTTGGCAGAATTCCTATACAACATTATTTTTAAATGTCTTGCTTTCTCTTTTCCGTCTCAATTTTATGCGTGAAGTTATTAAGGGTAATTGTCCGGTGTAAATTTTCACCGAGATTCAATTGTCTAGAGGATAGTTCCGCGGGGAAGGGGATTTTTCCATGGAGGTGGGGCCATTACATACTGGGCATTACTTAAAAAGATCAGAAAATGAATTGAAAAACAAGTTTTTCAGCTGAAAATAAGGAGCAATATTAAAGCTTAAAACGAATAGAAATTATTACATGTATGAAGAAGATTACCCCCTCCTCAACGCCTCGCTCTTCCGCTAAAGTTTGAAAATTGTCCCAGTTCTTTAAAAACGACTCTTGAAACACAAAGGTCGTTTTATTAGAACAATAGGAAGCTTTTTTAAAAGTACTATAAATCTTTAGTGTAAAGAGCGAGGTCTTGCCGAGGGGGTAATCCCCTTCATACACGTAATATTTTTTTTTCATTTAAGTTTTAATGTTGTTCCTCACTTTTGGTTGAAAAAAAATAGTTCTTTTTTAAACTTAATTTCTGTAAAAGTCGTAGCCGTTCTTAGAGGTGATGCAGTATCGTCTTCGAGATTCAAAGGCAAGTGTAACTAGAAAAGGGGTGGAACTTTCTGTTTTGGGGATGTCTGGCCTTTCATTTTGTCATAATAAAGACGACAGAGCTTAAAATAATAATGATAATAATTTATTTTTACCCTCTGTACACAAGTAATACCCACTTTGTTGAGTATGAAAAAAATGAGGGAAAAATGGAATAGTCACTGATAAAATTTAAGCACAAATGTTTCCAATTTAACTTTTCTGGGGGGTCAAAAATGGACTTTATAACAGTGTTCCAGCCTTTCACAACTACTGTCTCAAGTAGTTTGTTCAATGGCCTGAATTGAGATTAACTTAATTTTGTTGAATCGACTAAAATTCAACGTCACAATAATTGCTGAAGTAGTTCGAATTCAAAGTGATATTGAGGTTTTTCGATAGCACTTTGATTTTTCGATCTAAATTCACGAGTGTAGATCAACTATTTGGTTTTTGTCAGGAGAACTATGATTGTACTTGCAAAGAAGAGGAAGGGGTTAGGAGACCCATCCCCACCAAGTAGGTTAAAAAAAAGTTTTCGAAATTCTTTTGGAAAGATCAGTAAAATTCATTTTGCCCTAAAAGCTCACCCCTTTCCCTTATCTGTAGGATTATAGTAGATCCTTCTCTTATAGCCTAAATATGATACCAGTTTCCCTTACCCTTTTCCCTTACCTTACACTCGTTTCCCTTATTTCTAGGATTATAGTAGATCCCTCTCCTATAGCCTGCTTATGATACCAGTTTCCAACGCCTCATCCCTTTTCCCTTATCTTACACCCTTGTACCCTTACCTTACACCCTTTTTCCTTACCTCCATGATTATAGTAGATCCCTCTCCGATAGCCTACTTATGATACAAGTTAAGGGTATACCTTTGGCACAGTTAAAGTCGTACCCAGACTAAGTATTTGATGGGTCGTAGCCTAACCGTTTGTAAGTGTTTTGGTAAAATAAATCATCAGCATAGGCGTAGACAAATAGCTCAAACGGGAAGAAAATGCTATGTGCCTTTTCCATGTATGGTTATCACTATTTTTGGTTGCACTTGCCGTCGGACAAGTGCCATATAGCGATGGCGATTTCTGTCCGTCTGTCGGTCGGTCGGTCCTGGTTTTGCTAGTTCGGGCATTTTCAGATAAGCTAAGACGATGAAAGTTGGCAGGCGTATCAGGGACCGGAACAGGTTGAATTAGAAATAGATTCCTGACCATCTTCCCCGATTTAACCATCTTGGGGTGAGTGGATGGACGGTTAATTCGCAAAATTAGAAAGATACTTAAAAAATGTCTCCTTGAAAACCTGTTAGCGCAGTGGATTTGTTGTTGCTATCCTACTCCGAAGGTCGTAGGTTCAACTCCTGACAGAGACAATTTTTATAACTTTTTCTTACTCTGCTATTTTTAGTATTAATTATTAGTTCAATTTCAAAACCTTTTTTAAAATGTCTGGCCTTGACTAACTCTTTTACCAAAAATACCAGATTGGATCACGTTTTATGGTGATTAAATCTGGAATTCGCTGTAGTGTGGACCAGCAAGTGTAGGAGGAGCTAAATCAAGTGATGGATTTAAAGCGATAAAAAAATTATAGAAAAAGCTATTCAGCTTCAGAGGTAGAAATCCCGTGGAATGGGGCTTATCATGGTAGCCTCCAAAAAAAACATCACAGCGATAACATTGCGAAATGTTGGCTCTTCTGACCTCGTCATAAGTGCCATATGAGCTCTTGGCTCTTGTTTTTTCAAGTAGAGAAAAGCTGAGTTAGCGCATCATTTTGAATTATTTATCATGGTTGCAGCTGTAGCTGCTATCTAGTAAAGGACGGACCACGGCCCAGAGTAACCAAAACATAAAAAACGCCTTTTAATAAAATAGTAAGTGAGAAAGGATTGCCATTTCTAGCAGATTCACGAATGGTAACTATTATCTAAATTAGTGGTAATAGTAAAATGTTATTCTAAAAACAATTTTAAGGGAGTTTCTAAAAATAGCCTGAAACCACCCAAAAATGTCGTTATCGAAATGACCACATAAAAATGCAAGGTCAAGGTTATCAGGCACAATGAAAGAAGATAAGGACATTCATTATTGGCTGCTCTTAAATAATAAGGACAGGAGAAATGGAATTGGATTGTCCGAACTGGTTAAGTAGAAATTTACACTTCCAAAAACCGAGAATTTAATTTCCAATGAAAAATACATAGACAGTTGTGCAGCTTCAATTGTCTATAGACAGTTGTGCAGTTTATAGACTGTTGTGTAGTTTCAGTTATAGACAGTTGTGCAATTGCAGTAGTAGCTGGTGTCAAATTTAATTTCCAATGAAAAATACATAGACGGTTCTGCAGTTTCAATTGTCTATAGACAGTTGTGCAGTTTATAGACAGTTGGCAGTTTCAGTTATAGACAGTTGTGCAGTTTCAGTAGTAGCGGGTGCCAAATTTAAAGAAAAAACCTGGGTGAAAAATCAGTAAAAAAATAGGTGAAAAACAGATGGCATCAAACAGCTTGAGAAAAAATAGCTTTCCCTTTAAGGTGTGGTTGTCTTTAGACAGCAACAGGTAGTTTTAAGTTGAAAAAAATCGGGCGAAAAGTGTTGTCAAATGTAATTAATTACTTAACTGTTTATTTCGACGGTTCAACATGACAACACTGACGAAAATATTAAATGTCCTAAAGCTTCATTATTTTGAACAACCAAAAGAGAAAATCACGGTTTTCAGATATGAATGGACTTAAGACGGACAAAAAAGTTTTTTATTTCGATTTCTTTGGTAGTTTAAGATTTTTTGGCTCTTTTTAGGGTTAGTCCGCTCTTAGCCAAACAACTTGTAAAGGTGTAGGTAAAGCATAAGGTCATGAAAATGGACATAAGCAGACGTGGCAAAAAAATGCTATCAGCATTGTTACCGTTGGTTGACAATCTCCTAAGGCCATGTTAACTCTTGTTGCTTTGCGCTTAGTTCCTTGAGCCATGACGAATAGTGTATCAAGTTTTTGTTGGTTCAGTGATCACAGTAACACCATTGCTGTTTTGCACGTTGTTCTGACAAAAGATGGTATTGATTGTATTTGTTTGTCTGAATAGCTGGGCAGCGACAAAAATTTGAAGAAAAATACTTCTTTTTTTATTTATTTCCGCGTTTTAGAGTGACAGCGCTGACAGAACATGGCTCTGTATCAAGATGTATATATTGAACGCTGCATTGAATTTTGAATTAACTATTTCAAATATTTAATTTCAAATGTTTGATTTAATATTGCATTCGATTCTGAAAAAGCAGCTCGGTATGATTCATTTCCCCAAACTCCCAATAAAAATTTTGAGATAGCCATTTTGTTGAGCGTAGTAGAAAGTCCGGATGTTGTCTTTGAGGATGAACCTCCCCACAACCCTCAGGGCAAGGGTTGTAAGTCATCCCCTGGGGGCATATAAAAAATGTATGGAAAGGGTAATCGTACAAAGTTCGGAGGGGAATCACGGGAGCGGTAATCAGAAGTTCTAGTGACCTTTTTAAGATTCAGAGTGATTGGAGGGTGGGTCCCCTCAGACCTCGTATTTTATCGCGAAATGCATCTGATAGAAATTTTGAGATGGTCATTTGTTGTCGTAGAAACTTCGAAAAAGGCTCATTCTATTGGAAATTGAAAAGGTTAGTGCCCTTTTTACTAATCGAAAATGATTGAAGGGCAACTAGCCGTGTCCTGGGGGCATATAAGGTTTTCATAGAAAGTGTTCGTATAATCTTCGCAGGGGCTCATTGGGTTTGGTAATTTGAAGTTCTAGTACCTTTTACAAGATTCAGAGGGATCGGAGGTTGAATAACTCCCCCCACATCTCGTATTTTCCCGAAATGCATCTAATAGAAATTTTGAGGTGGCCATCTGTTGTCGTAGAAACTTCAAAGAAGGCTCATTTGATTGGAAATCGCAATGGTGGCCGTATAAACTCCGGAGGGGGGCTCATTGAATGGGAAATCAGATGTTCTGATTTCCGTTTTAAGAGTCAAAGTGATCGGGGGCCAATCCTCCTCCCCTACGTCGTATTTTCTACAAATAAGTTCGGTAAATGTTTTGTGATAGCCATTTGTTCAAGAGTATTCCAAGAATCATATATTAAGGCCTTTGGCGTGACAGAATCCCCCCAAATCTGGGAGTAAAGGTTATTTTTTATGCCTCAGGGGCATATCAGGTGTTTTGGAAGGGGTGGTCATGTGAAATGTAGATAAGGGTCGTTTTATTTGAAATGCATAGTTCTAGTTCCCTTTTAAGAGTCAAACATGACGGAGAGCAACTAATCCCCTCCCTGGCATCCCAAAACGTATTCAGTTGAAATTGTGAAATACCAATTTTATTACCAGTAGTCCAAATATCATATAAAAATGTCTTTGGGGTGAACACAATTCACCAGAGCCTATGGGCAAAGGTTGTAAGTTATGCCCGGGCCCTATGGGGTTCTTATGGAACGGTTAGTCGCAAGGGCACCGGCAGAAAGTTTTCAGGGTGGGAGGCAAACGTCAAAATATCGATGGTGGCTGGGTGATAGGGAATATATTTCAGGACTTTTTTTTGTACGAATAAGTTTATTTTTAAATTAGTTTTAGGGAAAAACTCAAATAAAAAGAGCGGTTAAACTTCATGTAAAATGAAATAAAATACAGTAAGTTTTAAACGACAGGGATTCCTGCAAAACGAATAAATTTATTTCATCAATAATGTATTTAATTATTATGCATTTAATCTTAAAAGAAAATCAAACTCAAACCAAAATTATAGAAAGATTTATTGCTTCCGTAGATTATAACAGATGTAGACTTGTCTTTATGCAATTTTCTACGCCTTAGAACAGGACACCCCCCCCCCCTCGAACTTAAATCCCTTATGTATTTCAACATTAAAAAAAAGAATAGTGAAAGAAAATCAAAATTTAAACTTACTTACTTTACTTAATTCCCATCCGGCCTTGATGGTCGTCTAGGGGCCTCTCTCCTCACGAGCTAATGTATTTGTCGCCTATACGGCTCTCTGTTTTGTGCCATTCTAAGATGACCAGGGAGGTTGCAGTCGGAGAAGTTCTCCTTCCAGCGCTTCGGAGGGCGACCACGAGGGTGAGAACCGTGGATGCCACCTTCGAAGGCAATTTTTGGTAGTTTTCGTTGCACATGCACTGGACCTGATCGAGCCCCCTGAATTGTTGGACATGGACCCTGTTCAGAATGGTAGTGTTATAAGGCAGTCTTTTGAGTAGGTCGGCATTTGAGACTCGATCTACATATGTTATGCCAGCGATTTGACGCAGAAGCTTTGGCTCAAACGCGGCGAGTCGCCTGGAGTCATCTACTCTGACTGTCTATGTTTCACAACCGTACATAGCTATAGGAATGATGATGGAGCAGCATAGTTTAAGTTTTAGCTTCACGGAGATCGATGTTGTTTCCATATTGACATCAAAGCTTTGAAGGTGGCGCTACCCAGAGCGAGGCGTCATTTGATGTCCACTGAGTGATTATTGTCGCTCGTGATCTGGCTCCACAGATATGTGAAGCTGTCTACCCATTCTATTTCCGTTCCATTAAGCTTTATTTTTGGTGGGGATGGGTTATTAAATCTTGACATGTGCATGGATTTCGTTTTATCCTCATTGATTTTCATTCCAAAGGTTCCTGTAACTACTTCCAGCTTATCTGTTTTGGTTTGGAGTTCAGTAACAGATCCAATGAGCATGTCGATGTCGTCTACGTATGCCAGCTTGTCGATTACGATCCCTCCTATCATTGCCGTATTGGTTGCTTCAACATGCGACATTACACAATGGAGAAAGAGATTAAACATGTGAGGTGAGAGGATGCATCCTGGCAAAACAGCAACAGAAGTTTGAAATTCTTCGGTTGTTCCCTCAACTGTTTATACTTGGCTTCAGAACTGCTCATTCATGTTATGAATAAGTGATACGGTATTTGACGGAACGCCGTAATGCAGTAGTATATGCCAAAGGCCCTCTCTCCAAATTATGTCGAAAGCTCGTTTGAAGTCAATGAAGAGTTGATAGAGGTCCTGACCGTATCCGATGTATCTTTCCATTACTTGACGGATGACAAAAATCTGGTCTATCGTTGAGTAATTCGCTCGGAAACCCGCCTGATACTCTGTGATTATGTGACTAGTTAGTGCTTATATTGTGTCCAGTAGTATCTTTGCCAACACTTTGCTAGGTGTGCTTGTCTGGCTGATTGGACGGTAATTGTCACGTTCGGCATTGGACCCTTTCTTATGCAGAGGAATTATGGTAGCGGAACACCTCGTTCTCGGGAAATATTCCTTGTGCCAAGCAGCTGTGGCAATTCTATGGTAAGAGGTTTGTTTTGACTTGTCGACTTACAGGAGTTCTGCTTGCAATCCATCTGGTCCAGGGGATTTATTTGATTTTAGTGACTTCAAGGCCGCTTCGACTTCGATTCTGAGTGGTTGTTGACTTGGTTCTGATGAGGAGATGGTTAAATTCCTAAGAACGGCAGGGTTAGGATTGATTGGGGGGGGTTAACTTCATGAAAATGTTGTTTCCATTTCTCTCGTTTTCCTGTTGCGTCGTTGATGGGAGTCCTGTCCTTATCCAGGAGTACATTTGTTAGTGACATTTTTTGGAGTGTCACATTTGTTATGAATGTCCGCGGTTAGAGCGCGTTTGATCTTCTTTTCCGTTAGTCGCTTAAGATGCTTATATGTCTCTGCTTTCTGGGTCTTGCCTATTAGCGAAAGCACCCTTGTCTTAACACAGTTGAATGAACTCATCGGTGATCCACGGCTTTTCAGAGCCATTAGTTCTTCCAAGGACTGTCTCGGCTGTCTGTATGAAGATCTCGGTGCTCTTGTTGACTAGGGTGTCTAAGTCTATTTCCTCTGGATTCATTGAAGAATTCTTTAAGAGGATTTTGAGAGCCAAATCGAGATTCATCCGGTAACGGTTGCGAGTTGACTCGTCTTTCATAAGCTCAATACGGAATCTCGGGACCTTTTTCTGAAGTTTTGTTGCCGACTTCAGACGGAGGCAGAAAGATGCCATTACAGTGTGTAATCGTTATCAAAGTCCCCTCCTGCAAGAACGACTGTGTCTAGCGTGCTAGTTTTCGGGCGTTTCGGGACGAGTACATAATCAATGCAGTTTTTGGTGGTTCAATCAGGTGATCTCCACGTGACTTTTCGTCGCTTTCTGTTTTTGAAAAGAGTGTTGGCCATTGCCAGCTCGTTGTCCCGGCAGTATTCCATTAGCCACTCACCTCTTCTGTTTCTGGTACCATGTTCGAATTTTTCCATGACGTCTTCATTATCGTCGGAATTAGAGCCCACTACTGCACTAAAGTCACCAGTGACGAGAATTATGTCGTTTTTTTTAATGGAGCTTGTGAGGCTGTGGAGTTGGCTGTAAAATTCCTCTGGGTCTTCATTGCTACGAGAAAAATCGCTACGAGAGATTCGTCGCTTCGAGAGATAAGTGATTTCTTTGCTTTCTTCAAAAGAATAAATCCTACCCCTTGGCGATGAATTCCATTGTTACGACCTGACAAAACTAGTGTTCTGTCCCCAATCCTTTCAACACCAGGTACTGGAAGATGGGTTTCTGACAGACCAATGGTGTCCCATTTATACCTGTTGATTTCTTGTACAAGTACATCCTTCTTTCCTTCCTTATCCGGGGTTCTTGCATTTAGAGTTCCTGTTGCCAATGTTGTTTTAAAGGTAAAAGGGGGTGCAGGGGGGTCCGACTCACAATTTGTTACGTTGGAAATTGTAGTTGCGACGTAGCCAGTCGTCAGGCCATCAGTAATCTTTCCAGCGGAGCTGGTCGTCACATCGTCGGCTACCCCGGGTGCGGTATCTGGTTCGTCGGTTGCCTCAGACGTGGTAGATGGTTCGTTGGTTGCTCCGGACGCGGTAGATGGTATCGCAAGGTCGTCGGATAAAACCCCGGACGCGGTAACATCGGTTCTTATAAGTTTTCTTGTCTTCATCATTATTTAATTTGAGAGCAAAATCTGAGAAGAAAGGATGCTCATCTAGATTTCGAGACAGTGGAAAGCTACTCTTCTCTGTCTCTAGCAGGGGACGTCGACTCGTGTACAAGTTCATCCACCCTTTATAGTATTTCTCCTATAGGGAATCCTTCCATTTGGCGTCCTGCATGGCCAATACAGTTTTCTCATTGATGAGAGGAGGTTTGGCGTCTGCTGGGACATATCCACACGCCGGTGGGCCCTGTGCGTCACCATCTCAGGGGCCTCATTCTTCCTGTGCACAAATTTATATCCCAATTGCATGAGTGCCTCAGTTTTACGGACCCCCGAGGGTAGGATCCCCTCTGGTCCACGCCTCCTTATTTTGTATTCGGAGGTATCCTTTATATCTAAAGGAACATATTTCAGGAAATTTTTTCATACGAATAAGTTTATTTTCAAATATTTTTAGGGAAAAACTCACACAAGATGAGCAATTAAATTGCTTGCAAAATGAAACAAAATATAGTAAATTTTAAACGACAAGGATTCCTGGAAAAGAGATCAATTTGTTTCATCAATAATATATTTAATTGTTATGCATTTGATCTTAAAAGAAAATCAAACTCAAACCAAAATTACAGAAATATTTATTGCTTCCGTAGATTATAACAGATGTAAACTTGTCTGTATGTAATTTTCTACGCCTTAGTTTAGTTTACAGAAATAGTAAAGATACTCGAAAACCATCCGGCTTCCATAGGTACAACGTTTTGATTCTATAACCGCTATGTAAAATGTACCTCTTTCAAAACAGGACAATTCCCCCCGCCCTCGAATTTAAATCCCTTATGCATTTTAACATTAAAAAAATTGAATAGCGAAAGAAAAAAAAAATTAAACTTACTACCCAGCTGTTCAATTAACCCTCTTTGTTTTCATTGTCCTATTCAACTAACTAAAATGAACAAGTTTGAAATAAATTTCGTCTAAAGAAAATCTTATCAAATAATTTGTGATAAAAAAGAAGAAGCTGGAAATAAAAAGTGACTTGGACCAATATTCACCAAAACTAAAGATGCAATTCTTATGACAATTGCTACATCGGCAGTATTGACTTTTTATGCTGGTTCTTAATACATAAAATTCTATCAGTTTATTGTTACCCACCCAAAACCGAAAATCTGAGAAAATTTGCCTGATTTTCCAGAAAGGGGAAACACCCCCAAAAAAAGCAAGCGATCTTATTGAAAATCCCTTTATTAGATACATCATATCAGATAACCCTACAATAGAGGTTTCAAGCTCCAATCTTCAAAATGTGGAATTCCGCTTTTTTCAGAAGAAACATCGTCGATAAGTGTTTATTTGTTTTGTTCTTTTTCCCAGGGATGATTGTATCCAATCGAAGGTCCAATATAATTGGGAAGGAGCTCATTCAAACGTAAATTTAAAGCTTTTAAGTGACCATATAGACTAGGTCTGGGCAAAGGTTTGTTTTCTGCCATCTTAGGGCCCCAAACTACGACTTTATTCCATTGAAGACAAATTTGCAATCAATTTAAAATTCTGAGAAGCCTATCCGTTTAAAAGTATCAATAACTCTATTTTAGGCTTCCCAGTTTCAAAAGAAGGAATGCCACATGGTGGCAGTACTGGATTCAACCAAGTTGATTCGCTTTGTTTGTAACGAAATTAGGCTACTTTTGATGATTTGGACGACTACCATAGTCGTATAAACTTTGGATCGGATCGCTTTACTGAAAACAAAATACGATTTAAATGTTTCCACTTTTCTTACTTTCATAAATAAAAAATTATCAAAACTTTAAGGAATAAATGTTTTTAAGTAAAGCACAAATTGCGTTCTGATCTTGAGAAGTCTTGGGGATTATCAGCCCTACTCATGTTAATTTTTGCTCGTTCTGAGTTTGACTCGGCTATTTATTATAATTTTTGTTCGTTTTGAGTTTCATTTATTTATTGACTTTTCGTTGAAAAACTTTTTTGTGGAAAAAGCTTTTTATATTAATTGTAATTAAATGGCCCTTGTGTTTCAGGAGTTGTCTTTAAAAAATTGGGACAAACAGTCAAACTTAAGCGTAAGGGGCAAGGTATTGAGAGGGGAAAACCCCTTCAAATAAGGAATAATTTCTGTATTTTTAGAATTTTGATGTTGCGAATTCTGGTTAATCTGACTCGCCCTCTATGAAAAATCCCCTCACCTAACGGGAATCCTCCGTGGAAAGTTTCTCCTGTGACAAATAAACCGCCTTAAAATTCTTTCCATACAGTTCTATTCTTGCTAAACCCTCACCCCCGTAAAATTTCTTGCAGGGGATTTAGCCTGAAAAATTATCTTTAGCACAATTTCATTTAAAAAAAGACTTTCAGCTCTAATCGTTTTTCCTATCGCTCCGGAAATCCCCCTTCCATGGAAGTTTTTCCCCGAAAATCAGAAGACGCTGAAAATTTCCCATGGAGAATTCCCTCGGAACGTCTCCACATTTGAAATTGGGTTGGCAAAGAGAAAGTACGACAAAAAAAAGACTTTCTTATAGGAATTCTGTCAAATCCCCCCCCCCCCCCCAATGTAAAATTTCTGTAAAATTCAGTGTAAAATTTCAGAAGACACTGTAAAATATTTGAAAAGTCAAAAAAAAAAAATAAAGGAAAGGTATATGACCTTATGGAAATGTGTAGCTGTCCTTTGAAGGTATAGATGTCTTTGGGAATCAACAGTATGTTAATGTTTGGATTTTTGTGGGTGAAAATCTTTGTTAAATTTGAATAATTTGCTTTGCCTATTTATTTTCGCAGTTCAACGGGGCATCGCTAATAGAAAACGTGGTACCATCCCAAAAAATCTTAATAGCTACATTAAAAAATAAAATCTTAGAAACTGTACTTTTCAGGTATTAGTAGGCCTAAGATGGTTCCGGGAGCCAGAAAATGTTTTTATTTTGATATCCTTGGTAATTTAAAGAATCCTCCAATGTTAGAATAATAATAATAAATACATTAGCTTTTATGAAAGTTATTGTATTTTTCTTTTTACCTGGCTGAACAACGAGGAAATTTCCCAACAGAAATTTATTTGTTTGGCTTTTTTTTCAAATTAATTGAAACAGGAAACAAAAGATTAAGCAATATTCAAAACATTCTAGATGGCTAGAGTTAACAAACTGAAAAAAAACTTTTTCATTTAAGAGTTAGATGTGTCCTAGCAACAAAAATACTGTACGAAGAATTAGGGTGTCATCTTACTTACGAGCAACCAAATATTTGTTTGTGGTTTTTTTTTTACAATTATGTGTTCAAAGAAATATGCTTTATTTTGTTGTGGTTGTCAAATCAAAAAAATGGGAACAAAAATTAAGCAATTTTTAATATGTCTAGGCATTGAGTTTATGGAAGAGAAATGACAAAAATAATTCACAAAGTTTAAAAGGGGGTCTGCCACAGAAAAAAAAGCCCCTGCAAAAATGTAGAAGTAGCGAATCAAGAAAGAAGTCTATATGCAGCCGTTATATACTCAAAATTTACATACTCTTTTTTAGCGATATATCATCCGTATAACGCTTCCTAGCCATCCTGGCTTTTCTTTCACTCTACCCTTAGAAAGTGAGATTGAACCCCATTTTTTGTACACTATATTGTCTGATTTACGGTAATTGAAATTGTGCCAAAACTATATCTAGAGAGGGGGGGGGGGACAAACTCCATGTCTCAATGTGTAGCATAAAGGGGGTAAAATAGCAAACACCTAAGGGACGATAACAATAAATCTAAGTGGAAGGCAAATACAAGCAATTTAATGCAGCACCAAGGTGCCTGAAGCCAACTCAGTCTTTTCCTCTACTTATGTACACTCCCAACTTATGTACAGTCTTTTCCTCTACCCCTCAAATGAAGTTCCAATTTCCTTCCGAATCTTTCCAAATGACTTCCTCTCATCCCACTTGAGAACGATCTGCTCTTTGTTTGTCTAGAGATGATTGGCTAAAAAGCACAATCTGTCATCCTTCATCCACAAAAATGTGGCCAAGCCATCCTATTCTTTATCAATAGAGTCCTAGAAAGTGGAATCGGACCATATTTTTCGTACGGCCTATTGTTTGGATTGCGGTCAGTCAAGTGAGTAGGCTACCTAAAACTGTCTTTAGACAAATCTTTTGAAGAATAGATAGTGCATCTTTTTCAACTTTTCGAAGCAACCGTGTTTCAAAGCCATGCCTGGTCACTGTCATTAGCAGGGTTCCTAGTATACTAATCCGATTTTGAAAACTTGTCTTATTCTTTTACTGCCTTCAACTGCGAAAAAGCCCACTTTTTACTACACGGTAACTCTTCAAATTCCAAAACCGAGCTGGATTGTTCATTTCTTACTTTAGTTTCGAAGAATCCTCTCAGCCGCTTAAGAGTCGCTTCGACACGGCGACTACGCTAGCATGTCTGAGTGTGTACTGAGTATTTCAATTTGTAATCTCTTACTATGTTCCAAGCTACTGCTGCAACTCGGATGTTGAGTGTTTTAATATTTAATTGAGTGTACGTTTAACCAATCTTCTCCGAAGATTTCCAGTTTTATTTTTGCCAGAATTTATGCAGCAACATTATTCCTTACTGCACCACATCGACGTTTTATGCGCCTGATGTCATTGTACTACGAGTCAGTCCATTTTGTTTACAGCAATACTTAAACCAGAAAAAACTTAAGTAATAAAGTTTTTTGTTTGGAGAAACCTCTTATCTTGAACGTTTGCTATCAGTTTATTAGGGTTTTCCCGTTTTTCTGTACAATTTGAAATCCTCAAATAAGCGGTTTTTATGGCACTTGGTATTAACCAAGTGACATATAGCAGTCGCCAATTCTGTCGGTCTGTCTGTCTGTCTGTCGGTCTGTCTGTCTGTCCGTCTGTCTGTCTGTCGGTCCCGGTTTTGCTACTTTAGGCACTTCCAGGTAAGCTAGGACGATGAAATTTGGCAAGCGTATCAGGGACCGGACCAGATTAAATTAGAAATAGTCGTTTTCCCGATTTGACTATCTGGGGGGGAGTGGGGGCCCAGTTAATTCGCAAAAAATAGAAAAAATGAAGTATTTTTAACTTATCAGCGGTTGATTGGATCTTAATGAAATTTGATGTTTGGTATGATATTGTGTCTCAGAGCTCTCATTTTAAATCCCGACCGGATCTGATGACATTGGGGGGAGTTGGAGGGGGAAAACCTAAAGTCCCGGTTTTGCTACTTTAGGCACTTCCAGGTAAGCTAGGACGATGAAATTTGGCAAGCGTATCAGGGACCGGACCAGATTAAATTAGAAATAGTCGTTTTCCCGATTTGACCATCTGGGGGGGGGGGGAGTGGGGGCCGGTTAATTCGGAAAAAATAGAAAAAATGAAGTATTTTTAACTTATGAGCGGGTGATTGGATCTTAATGAAATTTGATGTTTAGAATGATATTGTGTGTCAGAGCTCTTATTTTAAATCCCGACTGGGTCTAATGACATTGGGGGGAGTTGGAGGGGGGAAACCTAAAATCTTGGAAAACACTTAGAGTGGAGGGTTCGGGATGAAACTTGATGGGGAAAATAAGCGCAAGTCCCAGATACATGATTGACATAATCGGAACTGATTTGCTCTCTTTGGGGTAGTTGGGGGGGGGGGGGGTAATCCTTAAAAATTAGAAAAATGAGGTATTTTCAACTTACGAACGGGTGATAGGATCTCAATGAAATTTGATGTTTAGAAGGATATTGTGGCTCAGAGCTCTTATTTTAAATCCCGACCGGATCTGGTGATGGGGACGGGGAGTTGGGAGGGGGGAACCTAAAACTTGGAAAACACTTAGAGTGGAGGGATCGGGATTAAACATGGTGGGAAAAATAAACACAAGTCCTAGATAGATGATTGACATAAACGGAACGGATCCGCTCTCTTTTGGGTAGTTGGGGGGGGGGGGGTATTTCTGAAAAATAAAAAATGAGGTATTTTTAACTTACGAACGGGTGATCGAATCTCAATGAAATTTGATATTTAGAAGGATATCGTGGCTCAGAGCTCTTATTTTAAACCCGACCGGATCTGGTGACATTGGGGGGGGGGGAGGGAGAAACCTAAAAATTGGAAAACCCTTAGAGTGGAGGGATCGGGATGAAACTTGGTGGAAAAAAAAACACGAGTCGTAGATACATAACTGACATAACCAGAATGGATCCGCTCTCTTTGGGGTAGTTGGGGGGGAGGGTTATTTCTGAAAAATTAGAAAAAATGAGGTATTTTTAACTTACGAACGGGTGATTGGATCTCCATGAAATTTGATTTTTAGAAGGATATCGTGTCTCAAAGCTCTTATTTTAAATCCTGACCGGATCTGGTGACGTTGGGGGAAGTTTGGGGTGGGGAAACCTAAAATGATGGGAAACGCTTAGATTGGAGGGATTGGGATGAAACTTGGTTGGAAAAATAAGCAGAAGTCTTGCATACGTGATTTACATAATTGGAACGGATCCGCTCAATTGCGGGGGGGGGGTAATTCTGAAAAATAAGAAAAATGACGTATTTTCAACTTACGAAGGAGTGATCGGATCCTCATGAAACTTCATATTTAGAAGAACCTCGTAACTCCGACATCTTATTTTAAATCTCAACCGGATCAAGCGTAATTGGGGGGGGGCAGTTGGGGGACCGGAAATCTTAGAAAATACTTAAAGCGGTGAGATCAGGATGAAACTGGATGGGAAGAATAGAAACCTGTCTAAGATACGTGACTGACATAACTGGTACCGGATCTGCTCTCTTTGATGGAATTGGGGGGGGGGTAATTTTGAAAATTGAGGTATTTGTAACTTACGAAAGGGTGGCCAGATCTTAATGAAATTTGATATTTAGAAGGATCTTGTGCTTTAAAGTTCTAATTTCAAATTCCGACCAGATCCTGTAACATTCGGGGGAGTTGGAGGGGGGACCGGAATTCTTGGAAAACATGAAAATTGGAGTATTTATATCTTACGAATAGATGATCGGATCGTAATGAAATTTGATTCTTAGAAGGAATTCATGTCTCAGAGCTCTTATTTCAAATCCCGACCAGATCTTTTGACATTGTGGGGATTTGGAGGGGGAAATCTTGGAAAAACACTTTGAGTGTAGGAATCGGGATGAAGCTTCTTTTGGATCTTAATGAATTTTGATATTTAGAAGGACTTTGTGACTCAGAGCTCTTATTTTAAATCTTGACCGGCATTAAGCCTCTTATTTTCCTTTTTAAATCAACCTATTGATTCATAGAATTTTGTTAGAGCTCATACCATATGATCTCTTGGCTCTTAGCTCTTCTCGCCTCGTCACAAGTGCCATATGAGCTCTTAGCTCTTGTTTCTGTGTGCTGATTGTTTAATACTACTTAAAGTATTTCAAAACATAAGGTTAAATTTTATAGCAGAGATTTACGGAATAGTATATGCATCAAGTAGAAGTAGTTACCGTGACCTCGAAATAGCGTGCAGAAAACGAGATCCCTGAAACTGTCTAGAAGTCTATTTATTTTTGACAGTGAACAGGAGATGTTGTACTTCATGAAAAGCACCGTATAGCTTTTTGATCGAAAAATTAAATAGGCTAGCTGTCGACTAAATTAAAAAAAATAGGATGTGCATGGATTAGTGCGTACGCAGTGGCTGCCTTTGGACCACGTACCTCCCAAAAGATATTCCGATTACCCTATTATTGTTTTTTTAGGGTTTTCTTTTTTTCAAAATTGCGTAACCTCTGCCTCTTTTCTTCTTGAGGTGTCGCCTCCTCGAATATAATTCCTGTCTTCACGAGATCAATTTACCCTTGATAAAAACAATAACGCTTAAACTCCAGAATCGAACAATTCAAATTGTAGATTTTTTTTTCTTTACTGCATTTTCCATCTATATTATCCTAAGTTTACTTAAGTAAAAGAGTCAAAAAGTTCAGTAGATTTTGCTTTACTTTTTCATCGACTTCAATACAAGTTAACTTTAAAAAAATGTCGTCAGAGGACAAGGTTCAAAATAATCAAACAGTTCGTGGTAACGAACTGTAGTAAGGAGCGACCCGGCTCAATAGTAAACGAAACTCTAAAAAACGGAATTTCGATACTAAAAGATATATGAAAAGAATCGGATTTTTAGGCTGATTTTAAATATATAAATTTCATCAAATTTAGTCTTTGTCATCAAAAGTTACGAGCCTGAGAAAATTTGCCTTATTTTGGAAAATAGGGGGTAACACCCCCTAAAAGTCATAGGATCTTAACGAAAATTACACCATCGCATTCAGCGTATCAGAGAACCCTGTAGAAAAAATTCCAAGGTCCAATCTACAAAAATGTGGAATTTCGTATTTTTTGCCAGAAGACAAATCACGGGTGCGTGTTTATTTGTTTGTTTGTTTTTTTTCCCCAGGGGGTCATCGTATCGACCAAGTGGTCCTAGAGTGTTGCAAGAGGGCTCATTCTAACGGAAATGAAAAGTTCTAGTGCCCTTTTTAAGTGACCAAAAAAATTGGAGGGCACCTAGGCCCCCTCCCACGCTCATTTTTTTCCCAAAGTCAACAAATCAAAATTTTGAGATAGCCATTTTGTTCCGCATAGTCGAAAACCATAATAACTATGTCTTTGGGGATGACTTACCCCCCACAGTCCCTGGGAGAGGGGCTGCAAGTTACAAACTTTGACCAGTGTTTACATATAGTAATGGTTATTGGGAAGTGTACCGATGTTATCAGGGGGATTTTTTTGGTTTGGGTGTGGGGTTCAGGGGAGGGGGCTATATGGGAGGATCTTTCCTTGGAGGAGTATTTCATGGGGGAAGAGAAATTCAATGAAAAGGGCGCAGGACTTTCTAGCATTACTTTAAAAAAAACAATGAAAATATAAACATGAAAAAGTTTTTTCAATTGAAAGTAAGGAGAAGCATTAAAACTTAAAACGAACAGAGATTATTAAGGATATGAAGGGTTCTAAAAATACTTTAGCATAAAGAGCGAGGTATTTAGGAGGAGATAAATACTTCGCTCTTTATGCTAAAATTTTTTTAAATAATTTCAACTATTTATTCTACGGCCTTTCTGATTCAGGGGTCATTCTTAAAGAATTGGGATAAAACATAACGTAAGTTACGTAAGTTATGTACGTTTGTTACGTAAGTTAATTCTTAAGTTACGTTTTTTTTTTACTAATAAAAACGTTCGTTAAAAATTAAAAGATCTAGTTGCCTTTTTGAGTAACCGAAAAATTGGAGGGCAACTAGACCTCCTTCCCCACCCCTTATTTCTCAAAATCTTCTGATCAAAACTAAGAGAAAGCCATTTAGCCAAAAAAAGAATTAATATGCAAATTTCATTTTAGTAATTTATGTACGTAAGGAGCGGGGTGTCGAGGAGGAAAAGCCCCTTTCATATACGGAGTAATTTCTGTTCGTTTTAAGTTTTAATGTCGCTCCTTGCTTTCATTTAAAAAAACTTGTTTTTTTTATTTAATTTGTTTCAAAAATAGCGTTTAAAATCAAGAATAAAAAATTCAAAGAGTATATTTATTTATTTTTTTATCGGCGGTATCCCAAGGTTGCTTAGAAAAAGAATAATGTTTGAGAAACAAGTTTTGATATAATTCGATAAAAAATAACTTTTAAGCTTCAGGATCCAGATATTCAAAAAGCAGACTTTACGTCATTTTTTCATCAGTATTATCACAAGCTCACTTATAAAAAGTTTCCACAAGTTCAGATGGTAGATTTTAATTTGTCATCACCTTCAACACAAGGTAATTTAAAAAAAGAATAACTTCAGAGTATAAGTTTTAAGTAATTTGTTTCAAAAATTACGTTGAAACTGTAGTCTAAAATTCAAGTGGTATATTTTTAGCTACTTTTCATCAGCATTATCACCAGGCTGCCTAAAAATAATAGCAAGGTTTTTTTTCAAATACTGCAAATACAACTTCAGCACCAAGCCACCCGAGGTCAACACAGCTAAACACGCTCCTCCTCCGCCCCAATTTTTAAAGCTTTACTCTCTCCCCCCCCATGAAATTTGGTTTGTTTAAAATCCTTTCTAATGACGTATTTCTATTCCGTTCGGGGACAACTTGCTTTTTGTTTGGCCTCAGATTTATGTTAAAACACAATTTTAGGCAATCTGTCATCCATAGAGCGTGACCTACCCATCTTAACCTTCCTTTCACTAAAGCCATAGAAAATTGGTTCGAACAACATTTTTAGTACAGGCTATTGTTTGATATACGACCAGTCAAGCGAGTAACTAAAACTAATCATAGACAATTGCTCTTGAAAATATATAAAATACCAAGGACAGTGAAAATGAATTATGATTGTTTGAATCGGTTAAGTGAAAACTTGAGCAGCAACATTTATTTTAAGATTTTTGAAATACCAATTAAATTACTTTATACTGTATATACCTTCACAAATTAAAATAAAACTGTGATTTAATTATTGATGAAAGAGGTGCAGGTGTATAAGGAACACAGTTAGACCTATGCAAATTCGGTAGTAGCTGTTGCCGAATGAAGAAAAACAAACGTAAGTTTCTACGCCACCGCCGTAGCCATCAGTCTTCGTCTCTTATCCATTCTATTTTCGTGTCCAGATTTTTTAGTTTTATCCATTTTGAACTTTTAGCTACAAGACTACTTTTCAATATGTCATTGTGAATAGACAAATAGCTATAACTGTGTTTCCATGTTTATGAAACGTGTTGAAGATACCCCTTTTATCTTCAACAGGTGTTTCCATTTTCATGAAATAGGGGAAAGTTACATGTTCGTAGAAAAATTTTTGCGGCAATCAAAAGATTTTTATGCTAATTTTACATATATAAACTGAACCGGCTGAAGATATATAATTTTTATTCCTTTTAAGTTTCAACTTTGCCCTTTACGTTCATAGGAAAGCTTTGCTTTTTGTTGTTAATTGGGTAAGTCACCTACGAATAATTGATCAAATTGACAAGTATACTTAAAAAAAGAGTAAAAAGAGAAAAAAAAAGAACAGAATGCGAATGAGGGCGCCAGAAAAATCAGTGAAAATATGTTTAAATCGGTTAAATGAAAACTTACACAACTATATATACCTTCATAAATTACAATAAAACTGTGGTATAATTATTGATGAAAGTGGCGCAGGTGTATACAGAACAAAGACCTATGCAAATTCTGTAGTAGCTATTACCGAATGAAAAAAAGAAACGTAGGTTAAAAATCAACAAAAATAAGCTAAAACATGTGGCAACAAATAGCTGAAGCCAGTGTAGCTATCCTTTGAAGGGGTAAGTCGTCTTCAGGAAGCAATAGATTGCTAAAAGTAAAACAGTTCAAAATAGGGATGATACCTTTTGATTGACAGTGAATAGATATAAAATTATTTAACTGGATATTTCGAACACATATACAGTGTTCATCATCAGCAGTGATGATGATGTTACTGCTGATGATGAACACTGTATATGTGTTCGAAATATCCAGTTAAATAATTTTATATCTATTCACTGTCAATAAAAAGGTATCATCCCTATTTTGAACTGTTTTACTTTCGTCATGGAAAGGCAGTGTGGTCTTCGAAGTTATCCACATAGATTGCTAAAATTTGAATTTTTGCTGACGAAAAGCGTTGTCAAGTTCGATTAATTAGTTTTGTTTGTTTATTTTCATGATTCAATGTGGCAGCACAGCCCTAAAATTTGGCAATACCCTAAAATTTCACGATTTTGAAATAACCAGAAGAAAAATCTTTGAAAACTGTGGATTTTAGATTTGAATAGACCCGGGGTAAAGTTGTTTTTATTTTAATATGCCTTGTTACTTAATAAATCTTCCTCGGCCTTTTGAAGCGCCCACGTCTCACAGCCACACTTGTTCACTGTCGTTAAGGTAGTCTATTCTACCATTTTTTCATAGAAGTATCTTTCGATTCTTCCAAATCCTATCTGCATTCCTCCTCGGGAACCTCTGGGAACTTCGGTTTTTCGGGAACCTTTCTATTATTGCATAGAAATTGAAGCTTTTTTTGTCTGTTTGCGTGTCTGGTGTATTAATCAGTTAGACCACCTCTTAGTAGGATATTTTTCATTTTGTCGGCTTTGGGAAGAACCTTCAACTGAAAGAATGTAAATGTTTTTGCACCTCGCTTAAATGTACCCTTGGACTCTATCCCGTATAATTTAGGTGGTAATTGAGACCTTATTGAAAACATACCTGAAAATGGGTCTCAATCTAACTGTAAGAGGGTATAAAACAAACACGAACTAATAGCCAAAATTAACAATTCATAAGATGCACGTCTTGACCACCCAAGAAATAACTTTCGAAAATCATAGTCGGCTGAAAGCGGCATTTCAAATTATATTGTGTCAATGCTTTATCCAAAAGGGTATTACTTGAATAGGGGCATTGAAAGTTTGTCTCCTAAACCGGAAAATTGTCATTTTTGAAACCCTTTCCCTTGGAAGCTGAACAATTTGTCGACTTGTGCTATTCAGCTTAGTTCAATTGAGTGGAATGGCATATTGTGTAAAGCTGGTGTTGGTGCTGAGAAAATAGGGGACCTTTCCTCAATGAGGATGGGCATTTATTTTGTATCATGAATTACGCCGCCCAATTGCTATTATTCCTCGAGCTTTTCATTCCTTGCAAAGAATCATTTATCTTCCTCTGTTGTATTCAAGCTGGAATTTCGATCGCTATATCCTAACCCAAAAAGACTTGCTACCATGGAAGAAGCAATCTGAGATGGAGCAAATACAGCCCTTCCCCCAAAGTTTTCTGCTTCTAATTGTATCTCATTTCATACAGCTTCTTTTTTATTGTAGGAAGGTTCATAAGGTTTGCCAAGGAGGAAAGCTTTCATGGAGAGGGATAAAAATTTGTTATAATATATATATATATATATATATATATATATATATATATATATATATATGTGTACGTATATGTGTTATATAAATATATAAATATCCAGGTTGGTAGAAATAGGGATAGATAGTATCCTAGCCTAGGTAAATTTGGTGTAGGAAAAGAAAACAGTAATGGCTATAGGCTTTTGCAATTTTGTAGGTATAACAACCTAGTTATAACCAATACGGTGTTTGGTCACAAAATGGTCCATAAGTTGACATGGTATTCATGTGATGGTAAGACAGCAAACCTTATCGATTATGTTATTGTAAACAGAAGACTAGCAGGATCAATACTAGATACTAGGGTGTATAGGAGTGCTGTTATTGATGCTAAAAGTAAAGATCACCATCTAGTAGTGTCTAGAGTTAATTTAAAACTGAAATTTCGGAAGGGTAACTACCTCCCGGAAAGTTATGATGTTGGTAGACTCCAGGAGGAAAATTTGAGAAAAAACTTCCAGGAACAGTTGAATACTAAACTTGAGAGTTTAAAATTTGACATTGTGGAAGATGGATGGAATAATTTCAGAAAAAAAAAAATTTGTGAAGTTGCTGATGGTGACTTAGGGAAGAGTGCTAAGACTGCAACTAGGAATATTAGTGAAAAAGCTTTAGGTTTAATAGAGAGTAGAAGGGGTTTGTATAAGAATTATCTGAGTGATAGGTCGTATGAAAACAAAAGGAATGCAAAGAAAGTGGAGAAAGCATTAAAATATGAACTAAGGAGATGTGAAGTGGAGGCCATGGATAAAATTGCTGAGGATCTGGAAGATGCGGCTAGACGGCATAATAGTAAAACATTGTACTGGCATGTTAATAAATTGAAAGGGAGTAGCCAATCCGGACTAGTCCCAGTTAAAGATAGAAATGAGGCCACAATTAGTGATAAGGAAAAAGTTAAAGAAAGATGGGTGGAACATTTTGAGAATGTGCTAAACCGAGATACAGTTGCAGGAAAAGATATAGATGAAAATGAAAAAGTATGTGATACCTTGGATGTGAAGGAAGATTTGTTTAGTGAGGAAGAATTAGCGACAGTACTAAAAGGATTAAAAAATTATAAGGCTCCAGGTGCTGATAGTATGATTAATGAGTTTCTTAAATATGGTGGCTCTGAGGTTAGAAATAAGCTACTGAAGATTATGAACATGATTTTTGAAAAAGGGGAAGTACCCAATGATTTTAGGAAATACCTCAATTAAACCACTGTATAAGAAAGGTGACAAGAGTGAGTGTCGTAATTATGGAGGCATTAGTCTGGTCTCTTTAGGTAGCAAATTACTGAGTAATATGATACTTTTAGACTGAGAGATGCTGTAGACAAAGTTTCAAGGGAAGAAAAATGCGGTTTTAGAAAAGGTAGCGGATGTGTCGACCATGTTTTCACTCTTAGGTTAATAATTGAGAAGTCCCTTCGTTGTCAAACACCTTTGGTCCTCAGTTTTATTGATTATGAGCAAGCTTTTGATTCTGTTGATAGAAGAGTGTTAACAAAGGTCTTATCGTTATATGGTATACCAGAAAAATACATTAAAGTGATTTGTGCTATGTACGAGAATAATACTGCTGCGGTTAAGGTAGGAAATGAGGTTAGCAACTGGTTTTGTATTAAATCAGGAGTGAAGCAGGGTTGTGTTCTACCTCCCTTTATATGGACCATTTTGATGGACTTCGTCTTAAGGAGCACAGGAAAGGCAATTGAACATCATGGAATCAAATGGAGAGGAAAAACTCTTCTGGACTTAAAATATGCAGATGATTTAAATATATTAGATGAAAATGTGAGCAAAATGAATGAATTTTTGGAAGTTCTGCGAGTTCAGGGTGCTAAAATAGGCTTGAAAATTAATGTTAAGAAGATTAAGTCACTAAGGCTAGGATTAAGTGAAGATGAAGAGGTGACATTAGGTAACGAAAAGATTGATCAGGTTGGGAGCTTCAGTTACCTTGGTAGTATTATTAGTAAAGATGGTGGGAGCAGTGAAGATGTTAAAAGTAGAATAGCTAAGGCTCAGGCTGTTTTTTTCACAGTTAAAAAAGTTTGGAAGAATAGAAAGATAATTCTGCAAACCAAGATTAGAATATTGGAAGCTAAAATGATGACAGTGGTCAAATAGGACTCTGAAGCACGGGCGCTCTGAAAAGCAGATGGAAATTTACTAGATGTTTTCCAGAGAAATTTCCTACGGATTATTCTGGGTACCCGGCTGACTGACCGTATTTCAAACTGTAGATTGTACGAAAAATGTGGTTCACCGCTTTCTAGGGCTATAATGAAAGAAAGGTTGAGATGGCTAAGCCACGTTCTACGGATGAAGGATGACAGATTACCGAAGATTGTCCTTTTTGGCCAACCGTCTGGGGCTACACGGAAAGCAGGTCGCCCTTGTCTGGGTTGGGAGGATGTCATAAATAAAGATTTAAAGGAAATGGGAAATTCCTGGGAGGATATAAAGAGGGAGGCTTTAAATAGACTAGGTTGGAGGAGGAGCGGGCGTAGCTGTGTTGGCCACAGGTGGCTTGGTGCTGCAGTGAGTTATAAGTAGTAGTAGTAGTAGTATGTATATATATATATATATATATATATATATATATATATATATATATATATATATATATATATATATATATATATATAGAAAAACGTGATTATGGTTCTGCAGGGTGTCACTTTAGTCTTTCGTCAGAATGCCAAAACTTACAGAAATAAGTCAAAACTACCATGAAATTAGCTAAGATCACCGGATGTGTGAAGTAATGATAAAGTAATTAGTATTACTGTGTTGCATCACCCTGCCACCAGGGAAGTTGTCTGAGAAGGGGCAAGGGTAGCTACCCTCCAAATGTTCATAAATCACAAACTGCTTACCAAAAACGGAGTTTGTTTGTGAAGGTATATACTTGAGTTGGTTCTAAAGTCGTTATTCTACAAGAATTTCCAGGAGAGAGGGCTGAAGGAGGAAGTCTCCCCCCATCGAGACCAAAAAACCTAACATTTCAGTGAATATGATGGTCTTTTTTTTTACCTTAGCCTCCCTGGAAGAAATCTTCCTGGAAAGATTCATGACTTTTGCAGTATCAAAGCAAAGGACTTGGTATCTGCTCTTTCATCACCCGTTCTGTTTTCCACTTGATCAGAAACCTTGTGTGAGCACGCAGAGACTCGTCACTTAATCGCTTGAAATTTATTTAGCGGCTGTTAAGAAAACTGTCAGAAAAAAAGTTTTGGAAGCTCTCTCCCCCATCTTCCGGTCCTTAGGATCAAATTTTTTACCTCTTTCTCCATGGGATAATTCACTGCCCTCCTCCTAGTGAAGCAACTGAAAAATAGTACTTCTGTCCAGTTAAAGTCCCTCAAGTATCTGTTGCAGAAGTGCCTCTGGGACTTCTACATGGTCCTGCTAGGGGGGGGGGGAGAGTAAAAAGATCTCAGAACTTTTTTTACAGCATTAAAAAAATTTGTTCTGTTTATATTTTTTTTTGTCTTCTAGAGGTAGTGAGGATAAATAACATTCGTGTCCCTCATTCGGCCTCCCAAAGCGGCCCCCTCAATTCGGCCATCTAATTTATACATTTTCAACCGTAGATGGTATTGATTGCATGTGTAAAACCTTCCTATGGAAATTCTAGATTTTACAGGGTTGTTTGATTTCGATGTTTGTTTGGAACATCAATTGTTTATTCGTTGTCTATGAAACATGGATTTTCTAAATGACAATATCTCATCAACTTTCACGCAATATCGATCCAGTAAACTTCCCCTTTTTTTCTTTTTAATTTGAAATACAACGGAATTCAACAATTTTCTACCTTTATTCTTTATGTTCCCTGCACAAGTTATTTTTCTGCCACTCTACGGTTTCAATTAAATTGTTCATGATAGCAAACTGTAAGTAAAGAGAGACTCGGCCCAGTAGTAACCAAATCTTTAAAATACGGAATTTTAGTAACAATACATACATCAAAAGAATTGACTTTTTCTGGTGACGCCAAATATATGAGATCCATTAAGTTCAATGTTACCCACCAAAAGCTACAAGCCTGAGAAAATTTACTGGATTTTTATTTAATGGGGAGACCCCCCCCCCCCCCAAAAAAAAATAGTCAAGGGATATTAGTGAAAATCACAGTATCAGATTCATTATATCAAAGAAGCCAACTGTAGTTTCAAGCTCATATTTACCAAAACATGTAATTTTGATTTTTTTTTTTTGCCAGAAAAAAGATCATGGATGCACGTTTATCGAAAAAAAATTGCAGGGCAACTAGTCCCCCTGCCACGCCCTTTTTCCCATAGCCATTGGATAAAATTTAAAGATAGCCGTTTTATCCAGGATAGTTGAAAGGTCCAATTGCTATGCCTTCCCAGATGACAGGAGTCCCTGGGGAATGGGCTTTAAATTACAGAATTTACATATCGTTATCATATTGTATTTGTTATTGGGAATAAAACGGAATTTCTTGGGGGGGGGGCGATTTTCTGCGAAGAATGAATTTCCACGGGGAGAATTTTCCCTGGGAAGGAGAGTTTTGGGGGAAAATTTCCTGGGGAGGAATGGGATTTCCTGGCATTATTTTGAAAAAATTGGTCAGAAATTAAATATCATTTTTTTTTTATACTGAAAGTAAGGAGAAATATTAAAACTTAAAACTACAGAAATTATTCTGTATATGAGTGGGGCTGCCCCTTCCTCAACCTTAGATCTTTGCGGTAAAGATTGACTTTTTGTAACAGTCCTTTAAGAACGACTCCTGAAACACAGGGCCTTTGAATTCGGTGACAAGTACTTTTAAAGGATTCTAAGACTTTACCATAAAGAGCAAGGGCTGAGGAAGGACAATCCCCTTCCTTGGTTGGAAACTTGCACAGCCAAATATATCTTGAAAGATAAGGAGAAATCGAAAATCCAGTTTTTTGATCAAAAATACCTTTATATGCAGTTATGCGATTTCTGGTAGTAGCAAGCTTAAATAAGAAAAGATAATCTTTTTAGCTATTTTGAATGGTTTGATAAATGCCAGGTAATTGCTGAAACATGATTATTTTTATGCAATTATTTAGATAATAGTATTCGTCACCCGTCCCTTTAAGGAAACAGTGGCTGTGGGGGCAGTCAAGAAACTGATCATAAATTTAACAAGGAGGATATTCAGATATGTTTTTTTTTTTTTATTATTTGGAGATGAGGGAGCCTATATTCAATGGTGACTCTAATGCTCCTTCTCTCTAGCTGTAGCTGTCACTGTGATTTAGGAAGTTTTAGCATTTGCTATCTAGATATTAATGTAAACTCCCCGATTAGGCACGTACGTGTGATTTTGTCAGGGGACGGCTCATTAGTTTTTTTTTTTGATAAGAAAATATTAATTGATAACTGAATAAGAAGGCCAAGGGAATGCAGGAACGTTGAGGATTTGGAGGAGATCAGGCCCAGCGACCTGTCTTGGGTACGTGCATGTCCCTGAAGTAACTTTTGGGTTCTTTTACCTCTCTTTAATATTCTTGTTTATTTTTAAGATTTAGTTTGTTTATAGTTTTCTTTGGGGTTTCACTTGTTTTTCTTTGAGGATGGCCATTGTGTACAATTTTTTTTTTATTCAAAGGTTTACTTAATTTTTTTTCTCTTTACTTTCTGTTCAAAATATTATCTTCTTCACACAAACAATGTCTTTTGTCACAAAAACCTTTAAAATTAATTAAAAATTAGGGTCAATTGACAGATTTTGTGAATGACCAATATGTCATGAAATCTTATCTCTATTTGGCTTATAATAAAAGGCCTGCTAAGTTGGCCATGAAGCTAGTCCTTATGATAATATTTGAAACTATAGACCCCCTAGTACCTTGAGCCTATTAAATGTTTTTAAATCAGCTTCGATCATCCGATAATCAACATACCAAAGACAGTAGGCCTGAACCAGCTGCTATCAAAATTTGAGGCAAATTTATGTTAGTTACTTTGTCGGTGTGTGCCAATACCTGCCTAAAAACTAGCCCAAAATGTAATAATGCCTACTTTTGGGCCATTAGTCAGGATTAAGTTTTGTTAGCTCCCAGGGGTATTATTATCCTTTAACCAACTGACTATGATTATTTAGCCTATTGTTCAGTGTTTTCGGGGGCAATTCCCTCTTTTGTCACTTGATGGCTGTCTTTAAGGCGGCAAATTCAAATTATCCATGGAATGTTTAAATCCTGGATTAGGATAAATTCTTTTTGACCCACAATTTGGTTTACCAGTTATTTGGCTTTTTAGAAAAAATCAATTTTTTTTACTGATGGGAAAGGGACATTTAATAGGGTCTTTAACTGTGAAATGTGACAATTTACCACGTTGGGTTCAATTATTGGTTGGACATGGGTTGAATAAAGGTAATACATTAGTCATGCAAATTGATGTATATATGCATAGGCTGTGGAGGCTATTAAACCTCTTTTTGGAGCAAAAAGAAAGCTGAAGTGTAAAGTATCAAAATAATTGATGGATTCTCTCGGAGGGAGCCTTTGCAAAGGAGAGGGAGGGGCTCCTGACTTGGATTCGCCTATTATTTGATTTTTCAAATTTATTTTTTTGTTTGTAAGGTTTTTAAAATTAGCTTTTTCATTGAAAAAACAAAAAATTGCTCCCTCCCCTAGAATTTGAAAAGTATCTTTATTCTTCTTTTATTAAGTATCTTTTTTTAAACTTCAGAAGACACTATGCATACTTTTAAAACCACTTCTACAGTTACTGTAATTAATGAAATTAAGAGCGATAAGTAAAAACTTTTAGGGTACGTTTAGGGGGAGTTTCAATTAAACGAAAAAACTACATGCATGCCTGTATCAAAAGGGCATATAAACAATATCATAGACAGCGCTGCTCTATTATAATTAGTAATATCATTGATATTTTAAAGGAGCTAATTTGATTGGAAATTAAAAGTTCTAGTGCCCTTTTTAAGAGTCAAAAGTGATTGGAGGGTAATCAGCTCTCCAATCCAGTTGTCCTAAAAATTCTATTTTGAAATTTGAAGAAATTCTATACGTTCTCTTCTTCCCTTAAGTTTGGTGAATTAGAAAAAGTGAGGCCATCTTTGATCCACCCCCCTCCTCTTGCGTGATTATATGTTCAAATTTACTATTTAACGAAAAAAGAATTCAGAACCTGCCATTGAAACATTGGATATTTCTTTAACATGAAAATTGAAATATGATACGACCAACAAAAAATGTCTGTCCCCTGAGGCATTTCTCCCTTGAAAAGAAGCCATATTATTTCCAAAAAGACCACACCAGCTATAGTCCGGGTGGTATATTAGAATACAATAGACCGTGGAATGTAAAGAAACGAATAATTTCTCGGGAATTAATTTAGCGTGTTATGCTTTCACCTGCAATGAAATGGAAATGGAGTTGCTTAATCTCGGCGGTCCTGTAATCAATCGAGAAAAGAAAAGAAAAGTCTATACATTTAGTGTACAATCTGAAACAGGGTTGCCACTCCAAAATTTATTCCTGTAAAAAACAGGCTAATTTATTTCGAAGATGCTTCCGATTTCGGCTTTAAATAAATATAAGTAGAGATGGTGAAGGCTAATTTTTTCGGAGTATTAAAATGAAATTATGTCTTAAATGACACTTTAAATTTATAAATAAGATGATAAAATAAATATGTATGATAACGGGTGAAACGGGTAAAAGCTGAAATTAAAATGTGTAGTGAGGAGTTTTACGGGCTATGTGGAGTGTACGGGTAAAGCTTTTATTTAAACTAGCGATAAGGAGTTTTACAGACTATAAGAAGTTTTTGGGTAATCGGGTAAAAGGTGTAATTGGAACGCGTAATTAGGGATTTTACGGGCTATAAGAATTTTTCAAGTAAAACGGATAAAAACTAACTGAACGGGCAAGAGCAGTTTTACGGATTATGTATAGTTTTCGGGTAAAACAGGTAAAAGCTGTAATGAAACGGTTAATGATGAAGTTTGCGGGCTGTAAGAAGCTTTTGTGTAAAACAGGTAAGAGCAGTAGATGAAACGGGTAATGAGGAGTTTTACGGGTTATAAGAAATTTCGGGTAAAACGGGCAAAAGCTATAATTAAAACGGGTAATGAGGAGTGTTACGGGTTATAAGAGGTTTTTGGGGTAAAAAGGATAAAAATTATCTTGTCGTTAATATTGCTTCTCAGCAGGGAGCTAGGGTTTTCTTCTACATACATTTTTCGAATTTTTCTTGTGCATAAAAGTAGACAAGTTAATCCAATTTTTTATGCTGCTTTTGTTTTTTATTTATTTTACATACATACCCACAAAATCCCAAGGGTTGTATGGTTCTTCTAGACATGACCTAAACGTTCAATGCTAATCATTGGCTTTTATGTTTTATTTCTTTAGGCCCTTGGGAATTTGGACCCTTCCCCCAATTGGCTCTTATGCACTTGCATGTCAACGTGTACCCCCCATTTTGCATATAGCCTGGTTCGGAGACGCAAGCCAAAAGTGGGACATGGGGCCCTTACCACTCCCAAATTTTAAATTTTCTGAATGTCTCGGCACTTCTTATAAATGTAGTCGAATAATGTTTTGTTTATTATCCCCCCCTCCGAAGAAAATCCCTGCGTAACTGACCTGGTTGCTTCAAGCTACTATTGCTTTCAAAAGCTTTCATCCCTACTTTCACATTAAATTAAATAAAAAAAAGTTTTTCTTTAACTGAAAGTAAGGAGCGACATTAAAACTTAAAACGAACAGGAATTACTCCGAATATAAAAGGGGCTGTTCCCTCCTCAACGCCCTGCTCTTTACGCTAAAGTTTGACTCTTTCCCTCAACTCTACTTTTTAAAACAGTAAAGAACTTTAGCGCAAAGAGCGGGGCGTTGAAGAGGGAACAGCCCCTTTCATATATGGAGTAATTTCTGTTCGTTTTTAAGTTTTAATGTTGCTCCTTACTTTCAGTTAAAAAAACTTATTTTTTTTTAATTTAATTTTTGAACGTTTTTGAATTAATGCATGTTTTGATTTTGGTTCTCCGCACATGAATCATTAAAACGAAATTTGCATATTAAGTTGGTTTTGGCTAAATGGCTTTCTCATAGTTTTGACCGGACGGTTTTGGGAAAAAAAAGAGTGCGGGAGGTGGCCTAGTCGCCCTCCAATTTTTTGGTTACTTAAAAAGGCAACTAGAACTTCTATTTTTTTTACGAACGTTTTTATTAGTAAAAAATATACGTAACTTACGAATTAACTTACGTAACGCACTTCTATATTCGTATGTTTTTATTACTTATATGAGGGGGTTTGCCCCCTCGTCAATACCTCGCTCTTTACGCCAAAGCTTAAATTTAGTCCCTAAATTTAGTCCTAAAAATACTTTAGCGTAAAGAGCGAGGTATTTGGACGAGGTGAGCCCCTCATATGCGGAATAATTTCTGTTCGTTATAAATTTTAATGCTGCTCCTTACTTTCAGTTGAAAAAGCTTTTTCATATTTATTTTTTCATTGTTTTTTTTTATATAATGCTAGAAAATCCTGTGCCCCCTCCATGGAAATTCTCTTCCCCCGTGACAAATTCCTCATGGAAAGCTCCTCCCACATAACCCCTCTCCTCAACCCCTCCCCCCCCGCCCCGAGCCAAAAAAATCCCCCTGAAAACGTCTGTACACTTCCCAATAACCATTACTATATGTAAACACTGGTCAAAGTTTGTAACTTGCAGCCTCTCCCATGGGGACTGTGGGGGATTAAGTCGTCCCCACAAACATAATTATAAGATTTTTTGACTATGCTGAATAAAATGGCTATCTCAGAATTTTGATCCGGTGACTTTGGGAAAAATGAGCGTGGGAGGGGGCCTAGGTGCCCTCCAATTTTTTGGTCACTTAAAAAGGGCACTAGAACTTTTAATTTTCGTTAGAATGATCCCTCTTGCGACATTCTAGGACCACTGAGTCGATACGATCAACCCTGGGAAAAAAACAGCAACAAAAAAAGAAAACAAACAAAGAAATTAACACGCATCCTTTGATCTGTCTTCTGGCAAAAAAAAAAAAAAAATAGAAAATCCCACATATTTATAGATAGGAACTTGAAACTTCTACAGCAGGGTTCTCTGATACGCTGAATCTGATGGTGTGATTTTTGTTAAGATTCTGAGACTTTTAGGGGTGTTTTCCCCTATTCCTGAAAATAAGGCAAATTTTCTCAGGCTCGTAATTTTTGATGGGTAAGGCTAAATTTGATAAAACTTATATATTTAAAATCAGCATTACAATGCGATTTTTTAATCTAACTATTGGTATCAAAATTCCGGTTTTTAGAGTTTCGGTTACTATTGAGCCGGGTCGCTCCTTAA
This sequence comes from Artemia franciscana, assembly GCF_032884065.1. Lineage (NCBI taxonomy): Eukaryota > Metazoa > Arthropoda > Branchiopoda > Anostraca > Artemiidae > Artemia > Artemia franciscana. The sequence goes on from NC_088866.1 coordinate 490,918, forward strand.
TTCAGTTCGTTACCTCGAACTGTTTGACACTCCAAAGTCCAATAGAACCGTTTTCTCTCCTTTCTCGTTAGTTTCAGCTTTCCCCTCTTCTGAAAATCTTAAGCCCGCTACTGGGTTGTAGCGAGAGACGCAATATCTAAAGAATTTTTGTTTTTTGTTATTATTCAATCGTCTGTGTCGAAGCTTTGAACAGGTAATTCAAGCTCATCAATTGGTCTAGAGAATGGAATCACTTGGGCCTTGTTGGGGGAATATAGCCTGCCCCCACCCACGGGGGGGGGGAGGGCTGGGCCTGGCCAACCTGAAATCCAATATTTTTTCTTTATTTTCATGGAACTTGCTTTTTCAGTTTGCTGAAAAAAACTGAAAAAACTAAACTTTTACTTTGAAACTTAAGGTTGATAATATAATCTGCACATGATTAGCTAAACTAAGAAGTGACCATCGGTTTTTATTGGAAGACAGCAATTTGTCATCCATTGCGTATAGCATTTCTTATTTTATTTCACGACATCGGATAAAAGAAAGATCGTTTTTCAAATGAAAGTAAATAGCAACATCAAAACTTAAAACGATCGGGAATTATTCCGTATTTGAGGAGGGGGGCTGTTCCCTCTCTAACCTTCGCTTTTTATGTTAAAGCTTATTGGGCTTTACAACACTTCTTATCATAGGCAGTGCTGTTGGGCTGCCTATGATAAGAACCGTGCATTTATATTGTCAAAAGAGCGTATCTTAAGAATTGGTTTGTGTATTAATTTGGAATTCTCAAATAATGCTTAAAGGCGAAGATCAATTGACCAAAAGGCAATATGTGCACACTACTACTAATATCATTACCACTGCTACATTTACTAGTTCTACTACTACTGTTACTACTGCTCCAACTAATAATTTTATTTCAGCTACTTGTAAGGCTTTAAGAGCAATTAAAAAAAAAAAAAAAAAAAAAAAAGTTTAAGGAGCGACATTAAAACTTAAAACGAACAGAAATTACTTCGTATATGAAAGGGGCTGCTTCCTCATCAACGTCCCGCTCTTTGCGCTAAAGTTTGATTCTTTCTCTCAACTCTACTTTTTAAAACAGTAAAACAAAATTATACGAAATTATACGAAACAGTAAAAAAATTATACGTTTAAAAAATTAAAACGAAATTTGCAGATTTTTTTTGGCTAAATGGCTTTCTCATAGTTTTGATTGAATGGTTTTGAGAAAAAAAGGAGTGGGGAGGAAGCCTAGTTGCCCTCCGATTTTTTTGGTCACTTAAAAAGGGCACTAAAACTTTTCATTTCCGTTAGAATGAGCCCTCTCGCAACATTCTAGGACCACTGGGTCGATACGATCACCTCTGGAAAAAAAAACAACAAAAAACAAACAAACAAATAAACACGCATCCGTTATCTGACTTCTAGCAAAAAATACAAAATTCCACATTTTTGTAGATAGGAGCTTGAAACTTCTAAAACAAGGTTCTCTGATACGCTGAATCTGATGGTGTGATTTTCGTTAAGATTCTATGACGTTTATGGGGCGTTTCCCCCTATTTTCTAAAATAAAGCAAATTTTCTCAGGCTCGTAACTTTTGACGGGTAAGACTAAACTTGATGAAACTTATATATTTAAAACCAGCATTAAAATGCGATTCTTTTGATGTAGCTATTGGTATCAAAATTCCATTTTTTAGAGTTTTGGTTACTATTGAGCCGGGTCGCTCCTTACTACAGTTCGTTACCACGAACTGTTTGATAAGATGAAAATTTCAAGAAGTATATGAATATACTGGTCATAAAAAGGACATATCGACAATGCCATAGCAATGGTTAATTAGTTAGCAATGGTTAAATGGTTAATAAGTTGAGTACTAATACTGCTGCTGTGACTAGTATTGCAACTATACCAAAGAGTATGAAGGTTAAATTTTCAGAAAATTTTTAGGGGGAAGGTAACCTGAATCACAACACGCTATCCGTATGCAGTTGTCAATAGGTCATATCAGCAATATCTTAGGAAAGTTTTGTTTGTGAAATTAAAACTTACAAGGCTTGTTGTGGGGGTTGTTGAACTAACCTAAAGACAATATTTGCATCATGATACTACTGCTTCTATTCCTACAACTACTGTTACTGCTACTATTGTTATTACTGCTACTGCTACCACTGCTACTAAAGCAAGGACTTTTACTATTAATTCTACTGGTTCTACTACTACTGCTACTGCTATAACTACTACTACTGCTACTACAGTTATAGATATTAAGGCGAAAATTTTGGGTAATATTAAAACTGTATTGAACTAAATCGAAACACGCTATGCCGACATAGGTTGTCAAGAGGACATATTAGCAATAGTTCAGGAACGGTTAATAGTATTAAATTAACACTTTCATCGTGTATTGAAGGGAGTGTTGAAAAAAACAGAGGTACTCTGTGCATTTTGCTTCTGGTGCTAGTACAACTACTACTACTACACAAGCTAAGGATATTAAGGTTCAAGGGATATTTAGGTGGATATTAAACTAAACCAAAACGAACTATGATTATGTAGATTGTCAAAAGGGAGACAAAGCAATATCACAATCGCATCTTATATTATTAAATTAAACCTTTCAGGTTAAGTTGTGGCGGATTTTGAACTAGCCAGAAGACACTTTGTCTATACTTTGAATGCTACTTCCATGGCTGCTGCAACTAATGACATTAAGGGCATTAAGTTGAAACTTATAGGGGACTAAACGTCCCCTCAAAGGGAGTTTCAATCAAATAAAAAAAACTATAAGCAAGTAGGTATTAAAAGGCACATAAGAAGTATCATAGGCAGCACTGCTCTATCATAGCTAGTAATATCATTTATAATTTAAAGGTGGTAATTTGATTGGCAATTAAAAGTTCTAGTGCCCTTTCTAAGAGTCAAAAGTGATTGGAGGGCAATCATCCTTCCTCCTTAGCTCATAATTTTCCAAACACTTTGAACCAAAATTCTATATCTCTAGGGTTATTGTGTACGTCTATCCCCCACAGCTATTTAATTTGCCCGTTATGCTTAAAGACTAAATGTTGCTCTACAATTAAATCAAAATACACTGGTTGCCAATAAGAAACCTCAGGTATCCAAAAACGACAGAGGATATTAAGTTTAAGCTTTCGGGGCTACTTCTATTACTACTTCTGCCCTTAAAATTCAACTAAATCACAAGAGTGTAATTGTATCCTGGCTTCCAAAGAGCATAGATAGAATTTTTTGGAAATAGTATTGAGTTTTATTTTTCAGGTCAACTAGAGGAGATATTTAACTAAATTCAACGCTACTATTCGTGTCAAGGTTTTCAAAAGGTTGAATACTACTACTACTACTAACAACTCACTGCAGCACCAAGCCACCTGAGGCCAACACAGCTATTCACGCTCCTCCATCCCAATCTATTCAAAGCCCTCTTTGCACTCTCCCAGGAAGTTCCCATTTCTTTTCAATCTTTCTTTGTGACATCCTCCCACCCCAGACGAGGACAACCTGCTTTCCGTTTAGCCCTAGACGGTTGGCCGAAAAGGACACTTAAACAGCCCTTGTGCTTGAGCAGTGGTTCTTAAAGAATTTGGAACAAAAGTCAAACTTTAGAGTAAATAACGAGGGAACAACATTGAAACTTAAAACGAACGGAAGTTGTTCCGTATATAAAGGGTTGCCCCCTCCTCAAATCCTAAAGCTGTTAGCACTTTTAAAAAACCTCCATATTCTAGTTAAATCGCCACTGTGTTTCACTAGCCGTTCTTAAAAAATTGGGACAAACAATCAAAACTTTAGCGTAAAGAGCAAGGTATTGAGGAAGAGGCAATTCTCATATACAGAATAATTTCTACTCGTTCTGAGTTTTAATGTTGCTGCTTAATTTCAATTAAAAAAACTTTAATTTCTGTTTGTTTTTCAAATAATGCAGGTAAATCTGGCTCACCCTCCATTAAATATACCCCCCCCCTTCTAACGAAAAACTCCTCCGTGAAAATTTCATCTAATGTAAAATTTACCTCCCCCCCCCTCAAGTTCCATCCAGACAGTTCCATCCTCGCTGAAAATTCCCCCATCCTCTTCATGCGGACGATTCAGCTTGAAATATTATCGTTATCTTACTTTCATTTGAAAAAGACTTCAATCTCTAATCGGTGTCTCGATCACTCCAGGAATATCCCCTTCCGTGGAAATCCTTTTCCAGATCAAAACATGCGGGAAGTATCCCCTGGATAGTTCCCCGGAATATCCCACATGCAAAATTGAGTTGACAAATAGGATTTAAGACAATTAAAACGAAATCGTATGGGAATTCTGTCAAATCCCCCCAGCGTAAAACTTTTCCTGGAAAATTACCCCTCCCCCGAAATTTCCCTCCCCTAGGAAGATTTTGTCAATGGAAATCCACCCCAAGCACAAAACCCCTCCGCCCCTAAGAAAATCTGTATTCTTTCCAATAACAATTACTATATGTAAACAATGGGCAAGTTCATAAATTACTAGCCTCTCCCCAGGATTATGGGTGGTCATTTAACCACTAAAGACATAGTTATTTGATCTTTCAATTATATTGAACAAAATGGCTATCTCAAAATTTGGATAAGATAACTATATAAAATAAATGGGCATGGTAGGGGGGCCAGTTACCGCCCAATCTTTTTTGTCACTCAAAAAGGGCACAATAACTTTTACTTCCGTTCGAATGCGCCCTCTCTTGATCTTCTAGGACAATTATTTTAATACGATCACCCATGGGAAAAAAAAATAAATGAACACGCATCCGTAATCTGTCTTCTGGCAAAAATAAGAAAATTCCACATTTTTATATAAAGGAGCTTGAAACTTCTACAGTAGGGTTCTCAGGTACACTGAATGTGATGAGGTGATTTTCATCAACATTCCTTGAATTTAGGGTGGGTTTTCCCCTATTTCACAAAATCTGGCAAATTTTTTCAGGCTCGTAGCTTTTGATGCGTTAAGCTAAACTTGATGGATCTTATGTAGTTGAAATCTGTATAATAAGCTGATTCTTTTGATGCATCTATTTGTATTGAAATTCCTTTTATTTAGAGTTTCGGTTACAATTGAGCCGAATCACTCATTACTTACATTATATAATATATATATATATATATATATATATATATATATATATATATATATATATATATATATATATATATATATATATATATATATATATATATATATATATATATATATATATATATATAATATCAGCAATTAATCAGAACTTTATTATTTCTACGGTTTTCAGACCAAATTCTTTGAACAAATCTGTTCTATTGGGATGTTCCCGTGGAATCCAGCAGAGGGACAATGTGCCTGAGTAACAGGAAGCTATTGAATATTGTATATAAATAGTAACATGAGCTATTTTATCGTTTAAATTTCATTAATAAAATGTTCCTGGTAGCACTTGCCCCTCCCCAAATTGAGAAATTTTATAAAATACCCTTGGCCTCCCACCTTCACCTTTGAGTTAGTATTACTGTGAATTTAAGCTTTTATGTTACAAAAAAATCGTGCAACAAGAAGGGAGCTATCACCCCCTAGCACCCAAATTAGAGGTATATCCAAAAATTTCCCCAAGGATCAAGAGAGATTAGAGGTTAGTCTTTAAACCCTCTCCCCTAAACCTTCTTCGATGTTTATCTGAAGGTTCATCCATAATAGTTTTTCCTATGACTGAACCGCTGAATGCATATATTCTTTATGTATTTATTTTTTATGAAACAGTTACTAAGAAATTTGAACATTTTCCTTTTTTGAGATCCTGTCAGACCCTTCTCAAGGCCAAATCTTTTTGTAATGACATTCACTAAACGCTCTAATGCTGGCTGAGATTACAGCCAAACCGCTGAACCCCGTTCCAATTAAATAATAAGCGAGACCAGGACTCGAACCCCTACCCTTATGGACACAGGATTTCAAATCCAGTGTGCCAACTTTTTTGTGTACCGTGTCGAATTTTTTTTTCCCGTTGTGTTGTAATTGACAGTATAGTATCTGGCAAGCCTTACCTCTTATCTAAACTTTAAAATTAATAAGTTAGTTTTCTCTAATAACTAAGAGTTACAACTCTGATGTTAGCCTGATTTTTAGTAAATACTACTTAACTTCAAGTCAAGACGGCTCGAGCTCGAATACCATTTACTTTTCGATTGAGTACCGTCCCTCGAGTACCATCTCTAGAGTTTATGGGTTTTTTTTCTAGCTGATGACCTTTATTTGGGTTTTTCTTACGATTGAACACAAAATATATTATTTTTACTTCCGCAAATAAAAACCTTCAGCAGCAAAGCCACTCAAAAAATTCTTTGAATAGAGGTAAGAAAACAGGCGATGCAGTTGACTGAATAAGACGCGTGTCTACTGTCCTCGCGGTGTCCAAATGTAACGCTTCATAGATCCTGTCTTTAAAACAAATTTATTCAAGTCTTTGCATATACCAAACTGACATGTTTACTTTATATTGACTATATAACCACATTTTTTAATCAAAATTGATCGGCGCTTACCACAGTTTGATATCTGAGTTCTTTCGCTTATCCCAAAAACCAGTACCGTTAATCTTTATTTATTTATGTTTTCTTTTTAAATAAAATATTAAGTGATTTTGGATATGTACCAAGATGAGCAATTAATTCTGGTCACTAAGCTTCTCTCTCTCTCCACTTTTGCCCTCAATATCCTTGACTGTAGTTACAGTCTCCAACCAATAGAGGGATCAGGCTGACATAAGCTGCCTTTCCGGTGATGCTTGAGGTGGCTCAGCCCCCTATAAAATTTTACTGTACTTTGTGAAAATCTTCAATTTTACATTTTCTATCCTTCTTAAGCCCTGCCTACTCTTTTAAGTTCTTTCTCTCCTTATAAGACCCTATTCTTTTTTTGCTGATCTGTCTCTTTGTCTTGTCTCTCCGCCTCTCTCACCTTCTCTTTCTCTCTCTTTTTCTCTCCCTCTCTCTCTCTCTCTTTCTCTATGTCTTTTAGGCCATGTGTAGCTTTGACCACAGTCACAGACTCACACCGAGATAGGGAGCAGGGTGGCCAGAGCCATCTCAGAGGTTATATTTAAGTTGGATAAGCCCCCATAAAAATTTCATATTCCTCTATGGAAATCTTCAATTACAGCTTTAAGGGCATAGAGATTTAATCACTTTGGAAGTAGCTACCCCCAACCATCCCAGCCATCCCCGAAAAATGAAAACGTGGCCCCTTCCCTGCTTTTTAAGTGGGCAAACTTCTGGTTTCTTGGAGGGGGATTCATCTAGGGTGAAAACTGTGCACACGGCTTTTAAAGGATAACTTCGGAAACTGAGAGATATATATGCGCTTGGTGTGTTTTATTCATCTAAGATGTTGTAGTTACGTCTGTCGAGAATGGTATGTTTGATCTTGAGGCTCAGAGAAGCTTGTGATCTTCTATTATGGTAAGTTATTCCAGTAATATGTCGTAGGGATTTCTTTCAAAGGCAACAAGACGATCCTGATCTTCTGTTTTACAGTCTTTGTTTCTGAGGCATAAATTGTGATAGAGGTCATGAGCGAAATGAACAGCCTCATTTTCAACATTGTAGATAAATTCTTATTCCTCCATATAGGCATCAGAGTTTTAAACTAGAGTTCGCAAGTGCCAGGTGTCTCCTGATATCTTTATTGTCAGAGGTGAGTACGCTACCAAGGTTGGTAAATTCCTTACCCGGAGGCGGGTATCTTATGGAGAATCAGGTGTACATGATCAATATTGGGCTTTTGTTTTCGAGGTGCTCTTGGTCCTCCCAAAAGTTGATGTTCTTGTTAACGATGTCGGCCTGGGATTGGAGATCACGGTGAGGACTCAGTAATTAGGTATTATCATCGGAGTAAGTTAGTTTTTCTGTTGCTTCTCCTCCTAGGGGGGCACCATGGGAGCTATCTGTTTAAAAGGATAAAAAGAGATTGAATAGTCCCGGTGACAGCAGGCAGCCTTGTAGAATATCGGTTGAGGTTTCAAAGCTTTCGGAGAGCTAATCTCCAATCATAATAGGTGATGCGCCAGTGAGAGATAATGAAACTTGTGTTCTGTTACAAGTACAATCAATACCCTGCATCAACCCAAAACATTTAGGATGTGTTAGTCTTATCCATCTAAGCCAGTGTTTAGGACGAATGACCGGAGATTGGGCTGATTTAAGCCAAACAGCCTAGAAAAAAAAAATCTGGTTTCGCTAGTTTTTTTTTGCTTCGCCAACGTATTTCTTTGTGTTCCTTTATTTTCCTCTGTGGAGTTTTTAAACAATCCCAGACTAGTGGATGGAAAATAGAACCTGGTGACCTAGCTTTTGTAACTAAATTATATCTCTCTGCAAATATCTTTTTCTGAATAAATATATCTTTTTCTGAATAAATTATATCTTTTTCTGAAAAGCAATTGCTTTTCAGACCAAAGGAACTGGAGCAAACTTTGTCTCTATAATTTAGTGGTTTAATTTTGGCACCCACTGAAAATCCCCCAGACACTGGGGAATTGTTCAGATTTCAGAATAATATACACAAATCTTTCCGCATTTCGGCACATGGACCACGACCCACGGCTATAATAGAAGTTTTTACATTAAAAACCACTATCGTAAGATTTGAACTGCGACGCTTGGTATGGCATCTTAACCATCTGCCAATGACGCGGGGGATAACTGGTCACCTGGACAATAGGTAAGGCTGCATTATAAATAATTCAAAATGATTAAAAATTTTGACTGAACCAAATTCCGATAAGTTTACTTTATATTAACCTTACAACCACATTTTCTAGTCGAAATTGAGTGACTCTTACCACATTTTGATATCTGATATCTGAGTTCTTTGGTTTATCCCAATAACCAGTACTGTTATTTTGTTTATTAAACAGAAAAGGTGGTCTTGGATATTTATCAAAATGGGCAATTAATTTCCAACAGTGTATCATCTTATCTGATCCGTCTTCTTTTCTGGCCTCTCTCTCTATCTCCCTCTCACCTTATTTGGGGAAACTGATTTTTTTCTGTTTTTGTTGTTCATTGGGGTCGTCTTGATTCAAGGGCTTGATGGTATAAATTCAAGCAGATAGAAGAAAAAATGTTTTTTGGCCCTTTTTGAGGTGCATTTTGGAAGACCACGCCCCAATTTAATTTTTTTTATTAGGTTCCTCTTGATTTGAGGGTCTGTGTCAGCTAAATTCAGACTGAACAGGGACAACAAGGTTTTTATCTCCTTCCTGTGTTCTCTCACAACCTCATTCCCCAACAAAAATTTGCGGTCCCTTTTGCTCAGGCAACCAAATCGGAGAACGGTCTTTGTCCCTTTCTGTAGCCACAATTTTGAGGGTAGCCTGGGCCCTCAACAAAATTTTTCTTGTAAATCAGGATCTTCTTGCCCAGGAGCTTACGGTTTTAGACTTGAAGCCGTTTAGTTGAAAACAGATCCTTGGCCCCTTTGAAGAACTCAAATTTAAGGCATCGAATTTGTTTTCCAACTATTCGCTTAATGGGGCCCCCTTGACCCTAGTCCTTTCAGAAGTAAAATTCAAAAATGCTAAAAGATTGTTGTCTAGCTCCAATTTTTGGGGCCCTTGCTTACAATACAATTTTTTGTGAGTACCCCAGGAAGATGAGTTTACAAGTTTCAAACCATTCAGAAAAAAAAGTTGTTAAAAGTTGTTCCCCGAACTATTTTTTTCTGAATATCCTCCTGACTCAGAAACTTAAGACTATAATTTGTAAGCTAAGAGGGGACAGTGTGCTTATTGGCCTCTTTCCAGGCCCTCTGACATCATTCTCTCCTCCAACAAAATGTTTGATTCCTTGTCCTTAGGCAACGATTCTTGAAAGTTTCAAGCCAATCAGAACAACTGTTCCCTTGGACTATTCTCGGGCCCCATATTCGGGTAGCCCATGCTTCAACTTAGGAAATATTTTTGGTCCTTTTTTGAACCTGTTGTGAGGGGGGTATGTGCCCAAACTAATAATGTTTTGTACGTCAGGCTCGGGGAATTATGTCAGTCCCTGTTGACCAAGGGAATTATAGTTCTAAGTTTCAGTTCGTTCAGAAAAAGAAGTTTTTGACCCTTTGTTGGGCCTGTTTTTGGATGGCATGGTAGGTGTCCCCAAATAATTCTTCTTTTTCATCAAGTTCCTCTTGGCCGAAGGATTTATGGCTGTAAATTCCAAAGTGGACAAAAAATAGCCATTTCTAGCCCCCCAAATACCCTCTCTCATCCCATTGGCATGTGTTCCACTTGACCCAGGGAACGATCTGTGAATGTATCATGTCAACTGGTTAGCCAAAATCAAACATGCCCCCCTTATTTAATTCACATTAAAAGCTATCTATAGACAGTTGCCAACAGTTGCATAATTTATGGTTATGGTTTATAATTTATGGGAATGTACACTTTTGAGGTTTCTACAACTACCACTTGGCATTTATAAATGAATTAAAGCAGCTAAAACAAAATGGTAAAATCACCCCACAACTATACAATAAATTTTTTCCCCGTGGTAGTTTCTGTCCTAAACTCTACGGTTTACCAAAAATACATAAACAGGGTATTCCCTTAAGACCTATTGTAGCTTGTACTAAAGCTCCCGCTGCCAATATGGGAAAATGGCTTTGTGCAGCTTTCAAACCTTTATTGTATTCTCAAAATTCCTATATTCATAACTCGGCAGATTTGATTAAAAAACTTAGCAACACAAGTATTTCAGAAAACACAATAGTTAGTAGTTTCGACATTGTTTCCATGTATACAAATATAGATGTAACTATTTCAGAGGAATTATTAAAAAACAAAATAGAAGAAAATTACCACTTGATCGAGACTTCAGCGACAGGAATTGATTGTGAAGTTTTAATGACTCTTGTTAAAATTTGTAATAAGTTTTCTATGTATTTTCAATTTCGCGATTCTTTTTATCAGCAAAAAAATGGATTACCCATGGGGGCACCTTTATCCGGGCTACTAGCAAATATTTACGTCGAGAATCTTGAGAATTGGGCATTGAATTCTTATTTTCTAAAACATGTCTATCGTTATATGGATGACGTAATTTCACTTTGGAATTATGGGGAAGCTGAACTTCAGGGCTTCTTAGATCATCTTAACACTTATGACCGAAATTTGCAGTTCACCCTTGAAGTTGAAATTGAAAATAAACTACCGTTTTTAGATGTATTAATTATTCGTAATGCTGATGAACTGGATTTTACTATATATCGAAAGCCAACACAAAACAATAGATATCTTCACTTTAATTCAAATCACCCCCCACAAGTTAAAAGAGCAGTTGTAATTTTCCTCATTGATCGTGCCCTAAATATTTGCTCCCATTCATATATAAATGCAGAAATAAATTTTATCAGAGATATTCTTTTTGGTAATGGATACCCCATTCCTTTTGTAAATAAAATAATTAGCCGTAGAATAAAAAGACATTCTTGTAAAATCGAAGAAGATACTTCACAATGTGAGGCTATTGATAAGCCCTCAAATATTGTCTATCTTCCGTATATCCCAAAGATTACAACAAAATTAAAAAATATTTGCACAAAAAATAATCTGTACGTAGTTTTTACTAATAATTTTAAAATCATCAATTTCTTAAATTTGGGTAAAGATAAGACCCCAGTTACTCGCCAAAGAGGGGTCTATCAAATACCCTGTGATTGCGGAAAATACTATGTCGGCAGGACCCATCAGAATCTAGACAAAAGGTTACAACAGCATAAAAATGACATAGACAAGGCCTTAATTTCAAATGGTTTCCAACAATTCCTTTAATTCTGCTCTAGGTTGGCATATATTTAATAATCCGTCCCACATGATACTTTTTGAAAACTCTTCACTTATTAGTAATGATTTGGGAATAAAACAGGTGGCTCGAGAATCAATTGAAATTAATCTCAAAATAAATAAAAATATTTCTTTGAACAGGGACTTAGGGGAATACTCACTAAATTCTTTATACTCAAATTTAATTAAAAATGATCTAACAAAATATTTTACTAAACCAATTTATAATAGTACTGAACCAACTACGAAAAGGCCTTTGAGACAGGCTGCTAAACAAGCAAGATTAGCTTTAAGAAATTGCATCTAATCATTTTATTCTCTTTAGTTTGAATGAGTTTATATTTCTTCATTTCATTCTTTTCGCCAGTCCTGGTTGAACTTCGCTGAAGTAAGGATGCTAGGGCTATATTTAAAAAAAAAAATTGTTTTAAAAAGTGTTTTTATATTCAGTTTTAATTCTCACAATTTGATGTAAGTTCTTTTATATATATATATATATAGTATTGTATTGTGCTGAAGACGGCCCTTGGACATAGGGCCGAAATATCTACATAAATAATTTCCATTGTCTTGAAAAAACTTTCTCTATTGTTTCTACGTTGTATTTGTTTGTTGCTTTAAATCGCAATTAAATAAATAAAAAGAAAAACAAAAAAAAAACAGTTCTTCTACTGAAAGTAAGGAGCAACATTAAAACTGAAAATAAACAGAAATTATGAAAGTTCTTAAGCCGAACTGGCCAGACGTGACAATAAACAACAAAGAGAGATAAAACTCTACAAAAAAAACCTCAAAGAAGACGACGGCCAGTAGAGAGGAAAGACTAAAACCGCGTTGTTTTAGTCTTTCCTCTCTACTGACCGTCGTTTCGTTTGAGGTTTTTTTTTGTAAAATTTTATCTCTCTTTGTTGTTTATTAACATAAATTATTGCATATATTATGGAGGCTTTCCCCTCCTCAATACCCCTCTCTTCCCACCTTTTACGAAAATCAAGCAATTTTTTCTGGCCCATAGCTTTTGATGGATAAAACTAACTTAATGAATCTTATTAATTTGGAATCAGAATAAAAAAAGCCGATTCTTCTGATGTATATATTGATATCAAAATTCCGTTCTTTTAGAGCTTCGGTTACTATTGGGTCGTGTCGCTCCTTAATTACAGTTCGTTACCACGAACTTTTTGTTTAGAATACCAAAAAAGTAAATCTTGAAAACTGCGGGTCCGTGGCAAGTAGGAAGAAGAAAAAGAATCATACGAATATTTGGATGCAAGGTTTCCTCAATTTTGAAAAAGAAAATAATATAAACCACAACATTTTAAAAATTAAAGAAAAAAACAGTCAAAAATCTAAAGAAAACTAATAGAAAAATCAAGGCAATATATACGATAACTACTCTATATAACAATCTACTTCGTAACAATCGCGGAAAAAGAATGTACAATCAATAAAATACATGGATGTAGGATATACCACCAGAAAGGTCGTATCCAGTGGAGGGGGGTACTAGGTTTGAACCCCCCCGCTCCGACATTTTTGTTGGAATCGTAAAACGTAACGAAAATGCCTTAAAACAAATGTTTGATGTATTTTTTTATTTTTGTAAGCCTCTCCCCACCACTGAAAAAAAAAATCCTGGACATGCCCTTAACAACTAGTATGTTCTACTTTTGTGATTTTTACATGGAGTTGTTAAAATCAGAACTATGATAATTTGAACCGGAGTAATTGTTATTCTGTATTTGGGCATTTAACTTAATTCGGCTTTAATTTTTGATCTCTTTAATTTTTTTAAGTACATACTACTTTATTTTTGATTGTTCTGGGGTTTCTTTTATTGTAGCTTGTTCTGAGAGATCTTGTTGTTTATACAGGTTAATTTTTTGCGACATATTTTTTCTTCTTCGAATAGAACCAGCCTGAAGTCCCGTTTCTTAATTATTTTTTTTTCTGAGTTTTTTTTCTCACGGTGGATCAGGCTGGCTTTATATCATTAAACAAACTTAATACATTTTATAAACAATTTTGTTGTTCGATCCACCGCTTATTATGACTTAAAAGAAAATATGCAAGAAAAAGGATGAAACATTATCGAAGGTAGATTGAAGAAAACAGAGGAAAAGTCTCCACGTAACAGCTTATCCATCGCTGCATCCATATCCACTCCACAGAATCTCAAGATTTTACTTAACCCTCTAAAAATTTTCTATATATTTTCTTTTTTATATAATTGTCTGTTTTTTGCACTTTTCAAATATCTTATTTCTTAGGAAGGAGGAGGAGGTTACAGCACGAGAAATGCGATTTGGTGGGGTACGGATTCTTCCGTTTTCTTGAGGGAATCCACCCCTCTTCCATCCATATAGTTTAAATAATGGGGCTCTCCCTTTTTACATCTCCCATCCACTTTTTATATGATGGGGTCTAAAGTCAAAGCACTGAATTGAATTTTAATTTTAATCAAAATTAATATTATTTTAACTTATTTTTTTCTGACGAAAAAATGAAGGACAATGAATAAAAACGAGGTGATTCACAGCCAATAAAAAGGAGAAATGCAAATATTTATACCGAGACCTCTGTTCAGCTGTCCTCAATGCAAGGAGAAGAACAAACAAATAGATAAAAATCTACAGGACACGTATAAAAAAAGCCAAACTTTAAAAGCAAAAACTAAAATAGAAAAGGCCCTTCCCCAAGTAATTGTAAAAGGACAACTTAAAGTAGGAGCTGAAAGGTTGTTTTGTCAGGCTTAGCCAGTGTGGTCTCAAAAATTATTTTAGATGTTTTCTAAAATTTAGGCATCATTCTCAATGTCGCTGCAATCGTAAATCATCGTTTCCGAGGAGCTCCTCCTCTGTATTAGCAAACAGAAAAATAAGGATTGCTATCCTATATTTCCGTGATAAAAAGTGTGCTTTTATTCCATATTTTGTTGGGTGAATCGTCACATTTATATAGCCAATCATGCTATGTCTTAAGCGATGGCTAGAAAGGGTTGGCTAAATAACCCCGCCATGTAAGCAAGAAGAGCGAAAAGTGTTTCGCTTTCTAACCTTGCTTTCTGCTGATGTTAGGCTTTTCTTTAGTAAGTGTTTCGGAAAGCGTAGCCCAATCACTCTCGAGTTATGCGAGAAGGAGGAGGCAGGAGAGCCTCTTTTCTATAAGCTATGTACATGCTATAAAAAGTCTTTGTACAATAGTTTGAAACAAACACAATACCAGAACTTGATTGGAGCAAGACAAGAGAGGAACTGACTAAAACACAGTAAAAACTCACTTATAAATGCCTCCCACGGTCTCTAGAAAGTAAGTCTTCAGAAACCTGTCATTCTATGTTCTAATGAAAAATTTGCAGTAGATTATTCCATGTTCCGCTTTAAGACAGTACCATAAATTCCACTGTGACCATTCCTCTACTTAAAATACCCTAAAACCAATATAAATCACATAGATAATCTGACCCATATTAAATAATAAATTTACATTCCCAATGCTGAAACTCAAAGTTTACAAAAAATAAAGTTTACAGCCACAATATTTTTACAAGTAGACTCTCTGGTTTTCTGTGGTATTGGGATAAAAGACCCATACACAAACTTGTACAATAATACGCCTTCAGCCAGATAGAAACTGAGAGTTTAATTGTAAAAATTACAACTTTGAAATTTTTCATTCTTTTAGCTGATTTAATATACTTCACAAAAGAACCAATCAAGATTCAAAATGGCAGAGCCATTTTTCCCTTACAAAATAAGCTTGCGAAAATACACCACAAGAATGAGCCCATAGAATTAAAACACACTTTTAAACACGAAAATATCGGCAGTAGTATTTTTTTTTTCTTTTTTAGCCTCTCTTTTCTCTTTCTTTCCACTATCAAACAGTTCGTGGTAACGAAATGTAGTAAGGAGCGACCCGGCTCAATAGTAACCAAAACTCTAAAAAACGGCATTTACAACGGAATTAAAAAACAAACAATAGTAATATAAAAAAAATCGCATTTTAATGTTGATTTTAAATATATAAGTTTCATCAGGTTTAGTCTTACCCATCAAAAGTTACAAGCCTGAGAAAATTTGCCATATTTTAGAAAACAGGGGAAAACACCCCTAAAAGTCATAGAATCTTAACGAAAACCCCACCATCAGATTCAGCGTATCAGAGAACCCTACTGTACACGTTTCAAGCTCCTATCTACAAAAATGTGGAATTTTTTATTTTTGCCAGAAGACAGATCACGGATGCGTGTTTTTTTTCCAGGGGTGATCGTATCGACCCAGCTGTCCTAGAATTTTGCGAGAGGGCTCATTCGAACGGAAATGAAAAGTTCTAGTGCCCTTTTTAAGTGACCAAAAAACTGGAGGGCACCTAGGCCCCCTCCCACGCTCGTTTTTCCCAAAGTCGTCGGATGAAAATTCTGAGATAGCCATTTTATTCAGCATAGTCGAAAAACTTTATAAATATGTCTTTGAGGACGACTTACTCCCCCACAGTCCCTGTGGGAGGGGCTGTAAGTTACAAACCTTGACCAGTGTTTGCATATAGTAATGGCTATTGGGAAATGTACAGACGTTTTCAGGGTGATGTTTTGGTAGGGGAGGGGTTGAGAAGAAGGGGCTATGCGAGTGAAACTTTCCATAGAGGAATTTATCATGAGGGAAGAAAATTTCCATGAAGGGGGCGTAGGATTTTCTAGTATCATTTAAAAAACAATGAAAAAATAAATATGAAAAGTTTTTTTCAACTGAAAGTGTTGAGCAGCATTAAAACTTAAAACGAACAGAAAATATTACGCATATAAGGGGTTCACCTCCTCCTAATACCTCACTCTTTACGCTAAAGCATTTTTAGTAATTTCAACTATTTATTCTACGGCCTTTGCGATTCAGGGGTCATTCTTTAGGAATTAGGAAAAAATTTAAGCTTTACTGTAAAGAGCGAGGTATAGACGAGTGGGCGAGCCTCCTCATATACGTAATAAAAACATACGAATATAGAAGTTCGTTACGTAAGCTAATTCGTAAGTTACGTATATCTCATACTAATGAAAAGGTTCGTAAAAAACTTCTAGTTGCCTTTTTAAGAAACCAAAAAAATTTGGAGGGCAACTGGGCCTCCTCCCCCGCTCCTTTTTTCTCAAAGTCGTTCGATCAAGACTATGAGAAAGCCATTTAGCCAAAAAAAGATATGCAAATTTCGTTTCAAACAGTTCGTGGTAACGAACTGTAGTAAGGAGCGACCCGGCTCAATAGTAACCAAAAGTCTAAAAAATTGAATTTTGATATCAATAGCTACATCAAAAGAATCGCATTTTAATGCTGATTTTAAATATGTAAGTTTCATTAAGTTTAGTCTTACCCATCAAAAGTTACGAGCCTGAGAAAATTTGCCTTATTTAAGAAAATAGGGAGAAACACCCCCTAAAAGTCGTAGGATCTTAACAAAAATGACACCATCAGATTCAGCATATCAGAGAACCCTACTATAGAAGTTTCAAGCTCCTATCTACAAAAATGTGGAATTTTGTATTTTTTGTCAGAAGACAAATTGTCCGTTGATTTTTGAACGGAAGTCATGGCCAATTGACGAAAAAAGCCAAGACAAATGGTCCAGGTTAATTTTACCCCTTGGATGGCCGTTGTTACTGTCTCCCATTTATGCTCCATGCAAACGTGTCTTTTTACAATGACGAACTAGAGTCGTACCGTGTTTATTTGTTTTTTTTTTTTTTTTTTTTTTTTTCTTTTCCCCAGGGGTCATCGTATCGACCAAGTGGTCCTAGAATTCCGCGAGAGGGCTCATTCTAACGGAAATGAAAAGTTCTAGTGCCCTTTTTAAGTGACCAAAAAAATTGGAGGGCATCTAGGCCCCCTCCCACGCTCATTTTTTTCCCAAAGTCAACGGATCAAAATTTTGAGATAGCCAATTTGTTCAGCATAGTCGAAAACCATAATAACTATGTCTTTGGGGATGACTTACTCCCCCACAATCCCTAGGGGAGGGGCTGCAAGTTACAAACTTTGACCAGTGTTTACATATAGTAATGGTTATTGGGAAGTGTACAGACGTTTTCAGGGGGATTTTATTTTGTTTGGGGGTGGGGCTGAGGAGAGGGGGCTATGTTGGAGGATCTTTCCTTGGAGGAATCTGTCATGGGGGAAGAAAAATTCAATGAAAAGGGCGCAGGGTTCTCTAGCATTACTATAAAAAAACAATGAAAAATAAACATGAAAACGTTTTTTCAAATGAAAGGAAGAAGTAGCATTGAAACTTAAAACGAGCAGAGATAATTACGCATATGAGGGGTTCTAAAAATACTTTAGCATAAAGAGCGAGGTACTTAGGAGAAGATAAATACCTTGCTCTTTATGCTAAAGTATTTTTAGTAACTTCAACTATTTATTCTACGGCCTTTCTGATTCAGGGGTCATTCTTAAAGAATTGGGACAAAACTTACGATTTAGTGTAAACAGCGATGTATTAACGAGGGTACAAACCCCCTCGTATACATAATAAAAATATAAGGTTATGAAAGTTTGTTACGCAAGTTAATTCTTAAGTTACGTGTATTTTTTACTAATAAAAACGTTCATTAAAAATTAAAAGTTCTAGTTGCCTTTTTAAGTAACCGAAAAATTGGAGGGCAACTAGGCCTCCTTCTCCGCCCCTTATTTCTCAAAATCGTCTGATCAAAACTAAGAGAAAGCCATTTAGCCAAAAAAAGAATTAATATACAAGTTTCATTTTAATAATTTATGTGCGGAGAGCCAAAACCAAACATGCATTAATTCAAAAACGTTCAGAAATTAAATAAAAAAAACTGATTTTTTTAGCTGAAAGTAAGGAGCGACATTAAAACTTAAAACGAACAGAAATTACTCCGTATATGAAATGGGTTGTCCCCTCTTCAACGCCTCACTCTTTACGCTAAAGCTTTTAATTGTTTTAAAAAGTAGAATCGTGGCAAAGAGTCAAACTTTAGCATAAAGAGCGAGGGTTTGCGGAGGGGACAACTCATTTCATATACGGAGTAATTTCTGTTCGTTTTAAGTTTTAATGTCACTCCTTACTTTCAGCTAAAAAAATTAGTTTTTTTTATTTAATTAATAAAGAAAGCGGATGTTTGTATTTAATTATATAAGGTTTTTTGTGGAGAAAAAAATTTATTACATAACCAAAGAGGTAATATTTGGAACCTATTTTTTGCAGGAAAACGAATGATGTTAGTACTAACATGCAGTGAAGGTTTTTTTTTTCTTACGCTAAATAATGATAATGGTGAAAACAATGTTAACAATTGAAAAAGCTTCAATTGTTGTTTTGCAGAAAAGAAACTGGCTATTTAAATGAAAAGTGCATCTTTTTGTAATTTGTCAATTATTCGGGAAGGAGAAATAAGTTTTTCAATCCTGGATAGTTGTATACCCCCTTAAGATGTGTACATCCTTAATGCTAACAGACAGTCTCTTTTGTCCACCTCAGAAATACTTTGGAACCAATCGACCCTGCCTTGAATTGAATCCAACGCCTCATTTGGAACGTATAAAAAAATTGAACAAGCTGAGACTTATCTAGACAATCCAAAACCCAAATTGATTATTTAACTTAAAACGAACAGAAATTACCCCGTATATGAAAGAGTCCATTCCCTCCTCAACGCCCCGCTCTTTACGCTAAAGTTTTTACTGTTTTAAAAAGTAGAGATGAGAGAAAGAGTCAAACTTTAGCTCAAAGAGCGAGGCGTCGAGGAGGGAACAGCCCCTTTCATATACGGGGTAATTTCTGTTTGTTTTAAGTTTTAATGTCGCTCCTTACTTTCAGTTAAAAAAACTTGATTTTTTTCTATTTAATATATTTAAGGAGATTTAAGGAGAAGCTTTCAGTGTGTGGTACTATCTATGCTAGAAAACTAAAAAGGTACGTTTAAATTATTGCGCTTAGATGCCTTGATTTGGTCACGTGTTGACCCCTTTCTTTTTTTCCCGTATATGAAAGGGGCTGTTCCCTCCTCAACGCCTCGCTCTTTATGTTAAAGTTTTTATGGTTTTAAAAAGTAGAGTTGTGACAAAGAGTCAAACTTTAGCGTAAAGAGTGAGGTATTGAGAAGGGGACAGCTTTCATATGCAGAATAATTTTGTCCGTTTTAAGTTTTTATGTCACTCCTTACTTTCAGTTAAAAAAACTTGTTTTTTATATTTAATAGTACCATAAAGGCAGAGGTATACTAAAGACAACTGATCTGTTTCTGTGGATGCTTTAATTTTGTAGGCCTACTATAGTTTTGGTGAAATTTTCGAAGACACTAAGTTTCAGCTGGTAGGGGGGGGGGGCTCCCCTGCCCATAGTAAATTACGCCCCTGATTCTAATCTCTGCAAAATATTGTCACCAGAAACTGACTTTCCACCAGAAAATAACACCAGATAAAAATAACGTTTACAAAATAGCGGAAAACGTTACCCCTAATATTGAAGCCATCTTTTCTGATGAGCTCGCTCTCTGTGTTAGGATATTAGAAACCAAAAGGGAGACATTAAAATTGGTGGGCTGGGGTGTCTTGATTTGGTCACATGTTGATCCTTTTATACATATGGTCGGGGATAGAACCTGTCTTCGTCATCTATGGAGTGTTTAAAGTTTAAACGGAAGAAGCGGCAGGAGTTATATAAATCACAGGGAGGTGAGACAGACGCTGCGGAAATTAGTGATGCCAGACGAAGGAAATGATTTGGAACGGACTTGCGTTTTCTTGCTCTTTAAAAAGGGATATTTGATTTTTAAATTTGTATCAGTATGAAATTCTGGGAGATTTAAAAAACGAGAACGTGGATAGTCGAATAATTAAATAATTCAAGATCTTATAGTGTTATTATTAATAATAACTATGTAATATTCTATAATATTATATTAGTTTACTTTAATATATTATTAATAAACAAGAACGTGCTAAGTCGAATTAATAAAAAATGGAGCTAATATCAGAGTACTTGAGATAAAGTGTAACAAATGAATGACATAATGATATTTTCCCCATTTTATTATGTTGTATATATTATTATATTAATAATCTATATATATAAAAATAAGTTGTCTGTCTGTGGATGTGTGGATGGATGTGTGGATGGATGTGTCAGGTGACGTCACCTGAAAAAACTGGATTAGGTGACGTCAAAACTGAAAAAACTAAAAAAAGGCAAAAACTACAAAAAAAACTAAAAACTAATAAAAAAAATAAAAAAGCTAAAAAACTAAAAAAACTATAAAGGTAAAAACCAATAAAAAACTAAAAAAAAAACTGAAAAAACTAAAAAAAGGCAAAAACTACAAAAAAAAACTAAAAACTAATAAAAAAAAGTAAAAAAGCTAAAAAACTAAAAAAACTAAAAAAACTAAAAAAAGGTAAAAAACTAAAAAAAATAAAAAATAAAAAAAAACTAAAAAAAAGGAAAAAACTGAAAAATAAGCTAAAATAAAGGTAAAAACCAATAAAAAACTAAAAAAAAAGGAAAAAACTAATAAATGACGACACTCAAAGAGAAAGCGACCAGGACAAAAAACTAAAAAAAAAGGCAAAAACTACAAAAAAACTAAAAACTAATAAAAAAAATAAAAAAGCTAAAAAACTAAAAAAACTAAAAAAACTAAAAAAAAACTAAAAAAGGTAAAAACTAAAAGAACTAAAAAAGAAAAAAATAAATGACGACACTCAAAGAGAAAGCGACCAGGACAAAAGGAATGTTCGATTAGCAATCAACAAAGCACCGGGACACAGGGAGTATAAATGACGACCAGGACACAAGTAAAAAAAAAAATTAACAAAACTAAAAAGAAGGTAAAAACTACAAAAAAACTAAAAAGAAAAAAAACCTAAAAACTAATAAAAAAACTAAAAAATCTAAAAATCTAAATAAACTAAAAAAGAAAAAAAAAGGAAAAAAATAAAGGAGAAAAACAAAACTAAAAAACGAATGTATATACAGACCGGTACACCGGGATACAAATGACGACCGGGACACAGGGAATATAAATAACGACCGGGACACAGGGACACAACTACAACGGGGACACCGGGGGAAACAGGGGGATATAAATGACGACCGGGACAAAAAAACTAAAAAGAAATAAAAACTAAAAACTAATAAAAAAAACTAAAAAATCTAAAAATCTAAATAAGCTAAAAAAGAAAAAAAAAGGAAAAAAATAAAGGAGAAAAACAAAACTAAAAAACGAATGTATATACAGACCGGGACACCGGGATACAAATGATGACCGGGACCCGGGACACAGGGAATATAAATGACGACCGGGACACAGGGACACAACTACAACGGGGACACCGGGGGAAACAGGGGGATAACCTGACAATCTATTTATATGCAAAGACAATGGGACAGCAAAGAATGTTGTATATTCGCAAGTTTTACGTAGTTAAAACCATATATATATATATATATCTATATTCACAGGTGGGACATAGGGACACAACTACAATGGCGCGTAACTATTATGGCGCGTAACGACTTACGCGCGCGGGGGGGCTTGGGGGGGGGCGCGAAGCGCCCCCACCAACTAGGTGTTGGGGTGGCGCGAAGCGCCACCCCAACAGCTAGTATTATATATATATTATAATAATATTATATTAATGTAGTGTTATTATTCATAATAATAACAATGTAATATTCTATAATATTATATTAGTTTACTTTATTATATTATTAATAAACAAGAACGTACTAAGTCGAATTAATAAAAAATGGAGCTAATATCAGAGTACTTGAGATAAAGTGTAACAAATGAATGACATAATGATATTTTCCCCATTTTATTCTATTTTCATTTCATCTCAGTTTTTTGTTTGGTCACGGTTAGTGACGTCAGATGAAGGAAATGATTTGGAACGGACTTTTGTTTTCTTGTTCGTTAAAAGTTGATATTTGATTTTTAAATTTTAGTCAGTATGAAATTCTGGAAGATTTAAAAAACCGGCATTTGGCTTAAAATTTAATATTCAACGTTTAGCTAAAAGCCTTGCGTCTAAGGTTGGTGCAAAGTTCCCCTTTCTGGACCAATTAAAAAATAGTTACCAAAAATGTGTTTTTTTCATATTTTTGAGAATTTTCAATCTGGAAAGTCTTTTTTCTTTGTTTATTATTATATTGTTTTGTTTATACTTCTGACCTTTCCACTGTCTTTTTGGATTACTTGTAAAAAAGTTGGTATGCATTGTTGATTAATATTGTTTGTTTTTTTATTATCCGAACTGTTTGCCTAAAAAAAAATGTTAGCTTTAGGTTCTGTGTCGGTTAATTCATTGTATAGATTTAAAGCTGGAAGATTATATAGATATGCTGCTTGTATAGATTATATAGATTATATAGATATGAAGATTATATATTATCTATATAGATAATACTGGAAGATTTAAAGCTTTCAATTTTTAATTCTGATATTTATTGTAATCTGGAAGATATAAAAAGGAGAACATGGATAGTCGATTTCATAATAACGAAAATTAAGAGCTGATATTAGAATAGGGCCTACTAGATTGTAACCGTAAAAAAATGAATGAGTTCTGCATATTTTTTCATTTCGTTTCATTTTCTTTTCATTTTTATTTGGTTCAAATTAAGCAATACAAAACGAAATAAAACGACCTGGAACGGGCTTACGTTTGCTTGCCCTTTAAAAAGCTATTTTAATTTTAAATTTTCATCAGCACAGAAATCCGAAAGGTCTAGAGAAGAAGAATAGGAAAGTCAAAATCCTAATAAAAAGTGAAAAGAGGATATTAGATTACTTTATTGAATTTGTAACGAATAAACGGATGATAGTAATGGGGAAAAGTATTATTAAATTGTACCCACAAAAAGCTAAAAAGATTTGGCCCTAGAAATTTTTTTGCTTGCACTTCATCACCTATGGTTTTTAATTAACTTAAAATTCTGATGGATAATTTGCAGTCACATGCTCTTGGTTTGTGTGAGACTTTTTTGGATGGTTGTAACGATTCGCTTTTTGATTTGCGATAATTATCGTCTAATTTTTGCTTCTTTTTTTTTAGAATTTTCCTTGTTTTTATTTTTTTTTTTTACCTGTACAAGATTCTGGTATGTTTTTTTCAAACACAATTTTGCTCCCAACCCAAATCTGGAATTTAGCTTGATCCATCGACATAATAAATATTTAGATTTGCTTTGATTTTTTTTTGCGTTGACGAACTTACTTTGAAAATTGATTGAAAATCTTATTTCTAAGCTAAATTTTGTTTACTTTTTATTTTTAAAAATTTTGTTATTTTAATTTTGATAAATTTTGTTATTTTTTTCCTATTTTATTTGATTATTTTTAAACAGAATTTCGCTCCCAATCAAAACCTTTAATTAAGCATTATCTGTCGACAGAATAGATTTTTTAGAATGGCTTTGATTTTTTTTGTGTTGACAAACTTAATTTGAAAATTGCTTGAGAATCTTATTTTTAAGCCAGTTCGCATTATTTTCCAACGCAAACTATAAATATTATCTTAATTATGGCTCGTATGTGAATAAATTTGAACCTAATGAATCAAACTAAATAAATGTAATAAAATTATAATATAATTAATAGAATATAACTTAACAAAACTAAATAATAAAATTAGACGATGATTAGAAAAAGAACCAGAAGTAGGTGCAGCAATTATCGGCATATTGTCTTTCAGAGCTAATAGATTTATTTTGTTTATAATTTTTTTCTTGACTTTGTATGCAATTTCAGATATTTAATCAGACTCATTAATGCGGTAAGATTTACTCGACTGTCATTAGGCCTTTTTAGTTCAGATTTAATAATGCATGTAGTTTCTGCGTGATAGGATTTTTTTACATTGAATTTTAGGTATTAAGAGAAAATAAACTTCAAAAAATTATTTTTCTTAAAACCAATGGCAAGAAAAAAAGATTTTAATTATGGTTTAAAATTGAAATTTAAAATGTATTTTAGAATAACGGTTATTGAGTTGAAAATAGGTAACAGTAAAACAGTAAAAAACTTTAGCTTAAAGAGCGGGGCGTTGAGGAGGAACAGCCCCTTTCATATACGGAGTAATTTCTGTTCGTTTTAAGTTTTAATGTCGCTCCTTACTTTCATTTACAAAAACTTGGTTTTTTTTGTTTGTTTAAATTTCTGGACGTTTTTGAATTAATGCATGTTTTGATCTTGGTTCTCCGCACGTAAATAATAAAACGAAATTTGTATATTATTTTTTTTTTTGGCTAAATGGCTTTCTCACAGTTTTAATCGGAAGATTTTGAGAAAAAAGGAGCGAGGGAGGAGGCCTAGTTGCCCTCCAATTTTTTGATTACTTAAAAAGGCAACAATAACTTTTAATTTTCTACGAACGTTTTCATAAGTAAAAAATATACGTAACTTACGTATTAACTTACGTAGCGAACTTTTATATTCGTATGTTTTTATTGCGTATATGAGGGGGCTCACCCCTCCTCGATACCTTGCTCTTTACACTAAAGCTTAAATTTTGTCCCAATTCCTTAAGAATGACCCCTGAATCACAAAGGCCGTAGAATAAATATTTGAAATTACTAAAAATACTTTAGTGTAAAGAGCGAGGTATTACGAGGAAGTAAACCCCTCATATGCGTAATAATTTCTGTCCGTTTTAAGTTTTTATGCTGCTCCTCACTGTCGGCAGAAAAAACTTTTCATATTTATTTTGTCATTGTTTTTTTTTAAATAATGCTAGAAAATCTTGCGCCCCCTTCATTGAACGTCTTTTTCCCCATGAGAAGTTCCTCCATGGAAAGATCCTCCCACGTAACCCCCCCACCCCCAACTCTCCCCTCCCGCGCCCCAAACCAAAAAAAAATCCCCCTGAAAACGTCTGTACACTTCCCAGTAACCATTACTATATGTAAACACATGTCAAAGTTTTTCGAATACGGTGAATAAAATGGCTATCTCAGAATTTTGATTCGGTGACTTGGGGGAAAAAATGAGCGTGGGAGGGGGCCTAGGTGCCCTCCAATTTTTTGGTCACTTAAAAAGGGCACTAGAACTTTTAATTTTCGTTAGAATGATCCCTCTTGCGACATTCTAGGACCACTGAGTCGATACGATCAACCCTGGGAAAAAACAGCAACAAAAAAAAGAAAACAAACAAAGAAATAAACACGCATCCTTTGATCTGTCTTCTGGCAAAAAAAAATAGAAAATCCCACATATTTATAGATAGGAACTTGAAACTTCTACAGCAGGGTTCTCTGATACGCTGAATCTGATGGTGTGATTTTTGTTACGATTCTAAGACTTTTAGGGGTGTTTTCCCCTATTCCTGAAAATAAGGCAAATTTTCTCAGGCTCGTAATTTTTGATGGGTAAGGCTAAATTTCATAAAACTTATATATTTAAAATCAGCATTACAATGCGATTTTTTAATCTAACTATTGGTATCAAAATTCCGGTTTTTAGAGTTTCGGATACTATTGAGCCGGGTCGCTCCTTACTACAGTTCGTTACGAGTCGATACGATCACCCCTGGGAAAAAAACAACATAAAAACAAAAAAACAAATAAACACGCATCCGTGATTTATCTTCTGGTAAAATAAATCTGAAACTCGACATTTTTGTAGATAGGAGTTTGAAATTTTTACAACAAGGTTCTCTGATACGCTGAATCTGACGGTGTGATTTTTATTAAGATCGTATGACCCTTAGGGGGTGTTTCTCCCTATTTTCTAAAATGAGGCAAATTTTCTCAGGCTCGTAACTTTTGATGGGAAAAACTAATCTTATATATTTAAAATCAGCATTAAAATGCGATTCTTTTGATGTAACTATTGGTATCAAAATTCCATTTTTTAGAGCTTCGGTTACTATTGAGCCGGTTCGTTCCTTACTTACAGTTCGTTACCACAAACTGTTTGATTCGATTTCAAAAAGTGACGTCAGCAAAACAACTTTCAGCTCTAACATTGACGCTGTCTTTTCCAATTAGCTCACTTTCTATTATTATGTCTCCATATTAATTCCTAATCATTTGCTCTCTAATAAAGACTCATGTATTAGATTCTCTGTGAAATCCACGTTAAATTGGAACAAAAATACTAAAACTATAAAAAAAATCCGGAAGGATCTAAAACCCGGATGCGGAAGTAAATTAAGAGAGAAATGGCTAAACCATCCAGCACAAAGCTTTTGTTTCTACACCGTTCGGGCTCTTTTTTTATTGTCCGGCAATTTATGATGTATATAGCCTACATTTAAAGAACATCGTTCTGGGTTTTTTAGTTTTTGTTTTTGGCAGTATACCCTTCATCGTTGGTATGTAAAAGTCACGCGGGAAATACAATAGGAAATACAATCTATTGGGTAAATTTCCCGACTTTCTGAGGGTTTTGATAAATGATAGAAATGAATCTGTTGCCTTAGTATGGTTTACATAATATTTTAACGTGAATCTCTATAATTTTTCAGCCCCCCCCCCATAGCGGTGGAAAAAAAGAAAAAAGGACACGCTTCACTGCTACCAGTACGAAAAGCGGATTTTCCTTGTTACTCAAGATGGGGGACTGTATATCTTCTATTTGGGGATTTCTGTTACAGTGATTCTGATGGTGCAGTTCTCTTCTTGATCCGACATTTTTAGCAGGGTTTTAGTAGGGCCGTATCTATCGTTGGGGGTGCTTGAACCCTCCCCCGAAAATGTTTTTCGACTCGTCAAAGAGTAACAAAAATGAACATAGACAGTTTTTTTCTGCCTTTTTGAGTTTTTGTGTACCCCCCCCCCCCGCCAAAAAAGAAAATCCTTTTGTAAAAAGTCACTTCAAAAACACATCCTGGATACAGCCTTGGGCCTCAGGCTATTTTTGAATTTCCCATTATTTTTTTTTCGTAATAAGCTGGTTATTAAGCATACTGGTAAATATTTTTTTGAGTTGGAACTTCTAAAGTTTCAAAGGGTTCTCTAATCCGCTGAATCTGATGTTCAGATTCTATGACTTTTAGGTGGTGTTTTCTCCTATTTTCTAAAATAAGGTGAATTTTCGCAGGCTCTTAACTTTTGATGGGTATGACTAAACTTGATGAAACTTATACATTTAAAATCAGCATTAAAATGCGATTCTTTTGATGTAACTATTGGTATCAAAATTCCTTTTTTTTAGAGTTTAGTTAACTATTGAGCCAGGTCGCTCCTTACTACAGTTCGTTATCACTAACTGTTTTTTTCAATGTCATAACGACTAAAATGTGCATTTACCTCTTTGTGTAAGATTCCTACTCATGTGAATTTTTCCTAAGATTAATGATGGAGAGCTAGTGGCTTTCCTTCATGCTTGCCTCTTAAAAGAGAACTAGAACTATACATTTCGACTCAAATGAGCCTCTTCTAAAGTTCACACAGCCACCCCTTCCATAAAAACCTTATATGCTCCTGGTGCATAACTTACAACCCTTACTCCCAGACTCCGGGGTATTCTGTCCACCGCAAAGGCTTTATTAGATGATCTTTGGACTATTTTTGAACAATTGGGTATCTCTAGATTTATATGGAATATATTTGGTGAAAATATGACGTAGGGGGGGGGGGCTGGCCCCGATCACTCCGACTCTTTAAAAGAAGCTAGAACATCCAATTTCTAATCCAATGAGCCCCCTCCGGAGTTTTTACGACCGTCCTTTCCATAAATACCTTATGTGCTCTCAGGGGGAACTTATAACCCTTGAGCTGAGGGCTTGGACAGGGGGGTATCGTCCTCAAAGACATATTTACAGACCTTTCAACTACGCTGAACAAAATGGTTATCTCAAAATTTTTATTAGATGTATTTCGGGAATTGTGGGCGTGGGGGAGGGGGCTTGTCGCCCTCCAATCATTTTTGGCTTTTAAAAAAGGCCCTTTCAATTTCCAATCGAATGAGCCTTTTTTGAAGTTTTTAAGACAAGAAATGGCCATCGCAAAATTTCTAGCAGATGCATTTTGGAAAAATACGTGGTTGGGGTGGGGGATTGTCAACTCTCTGACCACTTTGAACGTTACAAAATGTACTAGAAATTCAGATTAACAATCCGGTGAGCCCCCTCCAAAGTTTATTTGACAACCCTTTCTATAAAAACCTTATATGCCTTATGCGTATAACTTACAACACTTGCCCCGAGAGCTGGGGGGGACTATCATCCTCAAAGACATAATTTCTGGACCCTTTAACTACGCTAAACGAAATGGCAATCTTAAAATTTTGTTTGGATGTGTCTGGGGAAATGGTTGGCGCGTGAGAGGGGATAGTTGCCCTCCGATCACTTTCAGCTATTAAAAGGCACTAGCCCCTTCAATTTTCAATCGAATAAGCCTTTTTTGACGTTTCTACGACAACAAATTGCCATCTCCAAATTTCTATCAGTTGCATTTCAGGAAAATAAAAGGTGCGGGGGAGGGTTACCCACCCTCCGATCACTCTGAATCTTAATAAGGCCCCTAGAACTTCTGATTACCAAGCCAGTGAGCCTCCCTCCAGAAGTTTATACGATAACCCTTTCTATATAAACCTTATATGCCTCTAGGGCATAATTTACAGCCCAGAGGGCTCTGGGGGGTGTAATCCTCAAAAATATGACTTCCAGATCTTTCAACTACGTTGAACAAAATGACTGTCTCAAAATTTTGATTGGATGTGTTTGCAATAAATGGTGGGCATGGGAGGGGGGTAGTTGCCTCCAATAGTTTTGACTATTAAAAAGGGTACTAGCCCTTTCAATTTCAAATTTTAATAAGCCCTTTTTGAAGTTTCTACGTCAACTCCTTCGATACGAAGTGCCCAGGTCTACAAAAACAAAAAATAAATAACACATTGTGGCCACTTCGCTCTTCAGTTAGGCAGCGCTATTGCGCTGCCTATGATCTCAGAATTTCAGCCCTTAGCTTGGTATGTTCAGAGAAGTATATAAATCAGCCATTATTTCAAAACTTTACTAAGCATATATGTTCTCATTATTTAATATCTTTTTAGTTTTTTTTTATTTAATTTTTTTACCTTGGGATTTTTCCTGCCAGTGAATCTTGGGATGACAAAAGACATGTATCAAGTTTAATTATTTAAGAAGTTTTTCATTAATAAAAGAGAAATTGAAAATAGAAAATGTAGTATTACCCATAAGAACAGGAGAAATTCAACATCATTTTAATTGAACATCTAGCTCTAGCCATGTGTCCTGAATAGCACTCATTCCCTAGGGGGCTTATGGGGTGATAGTCCTACTCTTGTAATTAATTTAATCGTAATTCAAAAAAAAGTTTTTTTTTTAAGAAAAGTAAAGATCCGTATTAAAACCCAGACAAAAATAAAGTCCTTTAAGAATTTGCATTTAAATCGGACAGAAATTACTATCAATGAACTTATGGAGTCCAAAACGAACAGAAGAAATGAATAAGCAAGGCAATCATAACGATAACACCACCATAGATAAATAAATAAATGCTAAACTAATTGGAAATTAGAATTAATAATCCAACAAAACTTTAAAGGAACAAAAATTACCACAGAGAGAAGTAAAATTATTGCCTTCTAAGCCTTTTAATCACCAATTTGATTCGCGCTATACTGAAAACTAATCGTATTTCGAGCACTGTGATTTTTATTTGTCTTGACATCAGCAGTAATACAAAAAAAAATAATATATAAAGACTAACGGGGACATTATAGGTTTGTAGTAATTTCTGTTCGTTTGAGTTTTTACTTGATTATTCATTTTGAATTCTGTTCGTTTGAGTTTTTACTTGATTATTCGTTTTGAATTCACTCCGTTTGAGTTTTTACCTGATTATTCATTTTGAATTCTGTTCGTTTGAGTTTATACTTGATTATTCATTTTGAATTATGTTAGTTTGAGTTTTTACTTGATTAATCATTTTGAATTCTGTTCGTTTGAGTTTTTACTTGATTATTCATTTTGAATTCTGTTCGTTTGAGATTTTAATTGATTATTCATTTTGAATTCTGTTCGTTTGAGTTCTTACTTGATTATTCATTTTGAATTTTGTTCGTTTAAGATTTTACTTGATTATTCATTTTGAATTCTGTTCGTTTGAGATTTTAATTGATTATTCATTTTGAATTCTATTCGTTTGAGTTTTTATTTGATTATTCATTTTGAATTCTGTTCGTTTGAGTTCTTACTTGATTATTCATTTTGAATTTCGTTCGTTTAAGATTTTACTTGATTATTCATTTTGAATTCTGTTCGTTTGAGATTTTAATTGATTATTCATTTTGAATTCTATTCGTTTGAGTTTTTATTTGGTTATTCATTTTGAATTCTGTTCGTTTGAGTTCTTACTTGACTATTCATTTTGCATTTTGTTTGTTTAAGATTTTACTTGATTATTAATTTTGAATTCTGTTCGTTTGAGATTTTAATTGATTATTCATTTTGAGTTCTATTCGTTTGAGTTTTGATTTGGTTATTCATTTTGAATTCTGTTCGTTTGAGTTGTTACTTGATTATTCATTTTGAATTTTGTTCGTTTAAGATTTTACTTGATTATTCATTTTGAATTCTGTTCGTTTGAGATTTTAATTGATTATTCATTTTGAATTCTATTCGTTTGAGTTTTTATTTGGTTATTCATTTTGAATTCTGTTCGTTTGAGTTCTTACTTGATTATTCATTTTGAATTTCGTTCGTTTAAGATTTTACTTGATTATTCATTTTGAATTCTGTTCGTTTGAGATTTTAATTGATTATTCATTTTGAATTCTATTCGTTTGAGTTTTTATTTGGTTATTCATTTTGAATTCTGTTCGTTTGAGTTCTTACTTGACTATTCATTTTGCATTTTGTTTGTTTAAGATTTTACTTGATTATTAATTTTGAATTCTGTTCGTTTGAGATTTTAATTGATTATTCATTTTGAGTTCTATTCGTTTGAGTTTTGATTTGGTTATTCATTTTGAATTCTGTTCGTTTGAGTTGTTACTTGATTATTCATTTTGAATTTTGTTCGTTTAAGATTTTACTTGATTATTCATTTTGAATTCTGTTCGTTTGAGATTTTAATTGATTATTCATTTTGAATTCTATTCGTTTGAGTTTTTATTTGGTTATTCATTTTGAATTCTGTTCGTTTGAGTTCTTACTTGATTATTCATTTTGAATTTTGTTCGTTTAAGATTTTACTTGATTATTCATTTTGAATTCTGTTCGTTTGAGATTTTAATTGATTATTCATTTTGAATTCTATTCGTTTGAGTTTTTATTTGGTTATTCATTTTGAATTCTGTTCATTTGAGTTCTTACTTGATTATTCATTTTGAATTTTGTTCGTTTAAGATTTTACTTGATTATTCATTTTGAATTCTGTTCGTTTGAGATTTTAATTGATTATTCATTTTGAATTCTATTCGTTTGAGTTTTTATTTGGTTATTCATTTTGAATTCTGTTCGTTTGAGTTCTTACTTGATTATTCATTTTGAATTTTGTTCGTTTAAGATTTTACTTGATTATTCATTTTGAATTCTGTTCGTTTGAGATTTTAATTGATTATTCATTTTGAATTCTATTCGTTTGAGTTTTTATTTGTTTATTCATTTTGAATTCTGTTCGTTTGAGTTCTTACTTGATTATTCATTTTGAATTTTGTTCGTTTAAGATTTTACTTGATTATTCATTTTGAATTCTGTTCGTTTGAGATTTTAATTGATTATTCATTTTGAATTCTATTCGTTTGAGTTTTTATTTGGTTATTCATTTTGAATTCTGTTCGTTTGAGTTCTTACTTGATTATTCATTTTGAATTCTGTTCGTTTGAGATTTTAATTGATTATTCATTTTGAATTCTATTCGTTTGAGTTTTTATTTGGTTATTCATTTCGAATTCTGTTCGTTTGAGTTCTTACTTGGTTATTCATTTTGAATTTTGTTCGTTTAAGATTTTACTTGATTATTCATTTTGAATTCTGTTCGTTTGAGATTTTAATTGATTATTCATTTTGAATTCTATTCGTTTGAGGTTTTATTTGGTTATTCATTTTGAATTCTATTCGTTTGAGTTTTTATTTGGTTATTCATTTTGAATTTTGTTCGTTTAAGATTTTACTTGATTATTCATTTTGAATTCTGTTCGTTTGAGATTTTAATTGATTATTCATTTTGAATTCTATTCGTTTGAGTTTTTACTTGGTTATTCATTTTGAATTTTGTTCGTTTAAGATTTTACTTGATTATTCATTTTGAATTCTGTGCGTTTGAGATTTTAATTGATTATTCATTTTGAATTCTATTCGTTTGAGTTTTTATTTGGTTATTCATTTTGAATTCTGTTCGTTTGAGTCGTTTGAGTTTTTATTTGGTTATTCATTTTGAATTCTATTCGTTTGAGTTTTTATTTGGTTATTCATTTTGAATTCTGTTCGTTTGAGTCGTTTGAGTTTTTATTTGGTTATTCATTTTGAATTCTATTCGTTTGAGTTTTTATTTGGTTATTCATTTTGAATTCTGTTCGTTTGAGTCGTTTGAGTTTTTATTTGGTTATTCATTTTGAATTCTATTCGTTTGAGTTTTTATTTGGTTATTCATTTTGAATTCTGTTCGTTTAGAATCATGCCTGCAGCTATTATTGCAACCAAGATAGGATTTCGATTGTTTTCTATAAATGAAAATGAATTCCCAAAATGAAAAAGCATATACAGCTCATGTAATTGTGCAACGTATAAAATGTGTGTCTGAAAATTCAGTAAAT